>NW_021629794.1:0-95076 GCF_900700375.1 Denticeps clupeoides | reverse complement strand
ATCACCGCTTGGTCCTGTTACTCATGAACGCATTCATTCATCATTCACTCATGGTTCTGTAGTTCTATACGGTTCTATTGCCGTAGTTATACAGCCATGGTCAAAAGTTTGGAGAATGACACAAATTTGTGGCTTTCACAAAGTTTGCTGCTTCCGTTTTATTAGGGCAGGTTGCAAAAACCTCTCCCCCTCCATAAGCCCAGCCCAATAAGTCCCTCTTTAATCCCCCAAAAAATGCCCCACTGAATATCAGCCCTGCCACAGAAGGACCTGCTGAGATCATTTCAGTGCTCCTCTCGTTAACACATGTGAGAGTGTTGAGGAGCACCAGGCTGGAGATCATTCTGTCCTGCTGGTTGAGTTGGAACAGCAGACTGGATGCTTTAAAAGGAGGATGAAGCTAGAAATCATCGTTCTTCCTCCGTTAACCGTGGTTACCTGCAAGGAAACACGTGAGGTCATCACTGCGTTACATGAAAAGTTCTTCACAGGCGAGGATGTTGCTGCTAGTAAAATTACACCGAAATCAACCATTCATCAGATCGTCAAAAACCTCAAGGAGAGAAGAACAAGTTGTGAAGAAGCGCCAGGACCATCTCCTGAAGAGGATCCAGCTGCGGGATCGGGGTGCCACCAGTGCAGAGCTCGCTCAGGAAGGGCAGCAGGCGTGTGAGGGCATCTGTGACTGCACTCAGGGCACCAAAGAAGCCCCTCCTCTCCAAAAAACATCAAGGACGGACCGTCCAAGAACGCCGCCTTTTCCAGCATGATGGAGCTCCGTGCCGTTATGTGAGAACTAAGTGGCTCGGGGAACAAAACACTGAAATTGTCACGTGTGATGCACAGCAGCACAGCACACGGTGCACACAGTGAAATTTGTCCTCTGCATTTAACCATCACCCTGAGTGAGCAGCGGGCAGCCATGACAGGCGCCCGGGGAGCAGTGTGTGGGGACGGTGCTTTGCTCAGTGGCACCTGAGTGGCACCTTGGCGGATCGGGATTCGAACCGGCAACCTTCTGATTACGGGGTGCTTCCTTAACCGCTAGGCCACCACTGCCCCTTTTTTGGGCCCGTGGATATGAAACTACCTGGACTTTAATCAAACAAAACCCGTTTCCGTCAATCAGGATTCGGCCCAGAAGTTGATTGACAGCATGTCAGAGGTCTTGAAATAAAAGGGCCAACGCTGCATATATTGACTCTCTGTAGAAACTTGATGTAATAGTCAATTGTCTGCTTTTGAAACTATAGAATTATTAACTTATAATTATACTTCAATACACCACACAAACAAAAATATCTAAAAACAATGGTGTAGCAAACTTTGTGAAAACCAGCATTTGTGTCGTTCTCAAAAGTTTTGGTCACAACTACATGGGGTCAAGTGGAATTATAAATTCTACAGGTATATTGGGTCAGGTGGTATTAGTAGTTCTAGTGAAGTGATTGTCATTGTGAGACACTGCAGCGCAGCACACGGTGACACGGTGTAACGTGTCCTCTGTATTTAACCGTCAGCCTTGGTGAGCAGCGGGCACCATGACAGGCGCCCGGGGAGCAGCGTGTGGGGACGGGACCTTCATCAAGGGGACCTCAGTGGCACCTTCGGTAAACGTACCTTCAGCAGCTCGGGTGCCTGTTTCTTCAGCTTCTCCATCTTCCACTCATTCTCACAGGGGTTGAGGGAGGAGGGCGGGGCCGTGCATGAGCACCTGCAGTCCGAGCCGGAGCTGACCGTCTCCACCGTGTAGAAGTCCTCCACCCTCAGGCTCCCCTCCCGCAGGCGAGCGCACGCCTCCACGCTCAGTGGCCGCATCACGCACTTACATCGGCAGTCGGAGCCTTCCGAAGTCATCCTCACCGGCTCGGTGTCACCAAACACCTGCTGGGTTGAGGGGACGATGAAATATTAATGATGAATAAATAAATAAAGAATTGAATTAAACATCCAACCAGTTCGCTGACAAAAGGTCCGAATGAATTAAAAAAAATAAACATTAAAAGTGACTATAACCGAGTTCCAGGAGATAAATATGAGAAGTGGAATAATAGTGGGACAGACCGAGCCGAACCTCTGACCCCGCTCATCCTGGGAAGTTGGACCGGACCCCCGTTCCCTTCATGAACGAGAGATCCGTATGATGTCCGTCCTCCCCGGTCTTCTGGTGAACACGCATCCACGTGGGATGGATTACGGCTTCTGTGGCTCTTAAAGTGGCTCCTGAAGTGGCTCTTAAAACGCGTCCGAGGCCATAAATCTTGAGCGGATTCGCACCTGCCGCCTCCAAATAGTCTCCAGCAGAAGGTCCTGGATTTTCGGACCGGCAGGACTGCTGGTTTAGTCGAGTTACTTGTCCCGTGTGCAGCCCGGGCCTGTCCCTGGAGCATCAGGTGGAGAAGGCGGAGACGCTGAGATGATCCAGCGCTTTGGAGGGCCCGGGGCCGAGATTTACGGACATGTGGAAGCGGTTATGGCCGCTGAGAGAATGCGGCATTGCGGAGATTCTTCATGAAAAGGCGTCCTGCGGAGTTTTCGGGGGACCGGGCCTTCGTGGGAATACATAACCGCGCGTCCACAAACACGCCTTCATTTCTCTGCCATTTCCTGCCGCTGTGGTCCCGTTTTGTGTTTCACGCTTGTTGTTCGCATCGGTTATGATGATGAGCATAAACGTGTCCATGTCATGTCCCGTCCTTGTTCTGTCCTACGTCATAGGGGTCATGTGTACAGTGTTGAAAATTGTACTTTCCCTCAAAGCAGGAGCCACGGCCCGTAAAATAACCAGAGACTAAACAGACTGTTTCACTCTGACCTCCAGTCCACAAAGAAACCATAAAGATTATATGATACTGTTCGTATAATTTAATATAAAAATATAACATAAAAGCAGACGATGGGAAGTGGTAGAAGCCACACTCGCCTATGAACCAGAAGACCCAGGTTCGAATCCCACTTACTACCATTGTGTCCCTGAGCAGGACACTTAACCCTGAGTGTCTCCGGGGGGGACTGCCCCTGTAACTATTGATTGTAAGTCCCTCTGGATAAGGGCGTCTGATAAATGCTGAAAAATTATTTTTAGTCTGAGATTTTATAACAAAGTCCAGAAGTGGTTGCCAGACCTTACAAAGTCGCATCACTGCACGATGACACCAGTTTATCAGTTATTATTTACTATATGGCTGTACATCTCTGATCCAGATGTTGCTGGGCAACGTCATTCAGCAGCAGCTGGTCATGTGATGTTGCGACATTTTGAAATGTTTAATATTCATAGATATTGTCACTCCAAGCAAAATAAATAGCACAGTGACAATTTTCTAAAATTATTCATTTTATATAAATGGTAGGGGTGGTAGTAGCCTAGTGGGTAACACCAAAAGTCCCAGATTCAAACCCCACTTACTACAATGGTGTCCCTGAGCAAGACACTTAACCCTGAGTGTCTCCAGGGGGACTGTCCTTGTCACTACTCTGGATAAGGGCGTCTGGTAAATGCAAAAAATGTAAATGTAAATAAAACTTTACGATGGGCCGATGGAATAGAATCTGGAGTAGATTTCAATGCACTGCTGGTGTTTACATAAAAATAGCTGCATTAGTTGCACTGATCTCAAGTCAGGTCAAACCGTTTCTTTACCCACAAGGTTGAGGGGCAAACGAAATCTCGAAGCACTGGACTGAACTTCTCTCATCGTTCCACACACAAAAGTGACCTGAAGTAATATCCTCTGGTCTAGTCCAGTCATCAGCAGCATATGAACTTCTTGCCAGGGTATGAGAGCATGAGATCGACGTCACACCGGACGCGTGAGAGTCGCCGACCCCGTGCATTTCAAAGAAGGCGCGTCTCCCCCAAATGGAATCTTTTGTTTCTGAACGGCACCAGGTGCCATCGGTAGAAGCGACGTTTGTAAAACCTGTGTTTCGGCAGCTGCTGCACTGCGTTGACGTGTCTCCACAGATGCCCAAACGATAACCCACAACCTGCTCGCATGACAACGCCAATGTGAATCGGGCAGTGGGCCAAAGTGCTAAAGCACACATAATTGTGCTCATTTCCTGGAGCCGACTAAAATGATAAATGTAGCTGGCTCCGATATTAAGAGTTGACAGGAGGTACGGCGAGATGATCTAGCAGTGCTGTACAGAGAGATCAAAAGGCTTAAAACAGTCGTGAAGGCTGTTCAGCAAATTTCATTTCATCGATAAAAAACTTGCTCCTAACTTGTTAATAAATTAGCGTTACAAAATATGGCCGATTAGTAAATAGTAATGGTCCTAGAACTGAACCTTGAGGTACTCCCACTGTTCCTCTCATAATTACCCACTACAGTCTACTGGTTATGGGGCGGCTTTGAAAAAGGTTTTGGTTTTACTTTGACTCTTTGAGAGCTTTTCTTGTGCCTGCTTGGTGGCAAACACTGAAGAAACGGGCTGAGGTCTTCAGTCAAATCCTTGACAGCCCTCATTCACACACAGAAAATGCCATTAGTCCCCGGGTGTCAATTGGCTGGTGACACGCCTGACGGGTACTTGTTGATTTTGGGGACACACAAGCACATTCCTTCTGTGGCTGTTTATCTCACCACGGCCCACTTTGAACTTAGTGTGTGTCCTGTCACAGAAGCCCTCTGCTCTTCACAATCAACACATGACATTCTGAGACTCTCTGAAGCAGCTTTTCATGTTTTTTTGGACGTTAATTTGTCGGTGCGGACCCTGGCAACTCCTCTAAACTAAACCGAACCCAACCGAGAATCCGGGTCTAGGCCCCATCCTGTCCCAGTATCTTCCGCTTGCTGCGTTCATTTGAAAAGGTTGCCAGCAGCTTGAATTGGTGGCAATAACAGGACCTGCTGGCACGCCGGCCAGCAGGAATACTCGCGCGGCGGATAAGATCGCATGTTTCTAAGGTTACTTCAAGGGATCCGAAAGTGGCGTGCAGATATCATGCGCCTCTCGCCGATGGGCACTTCCCGCTCGGAGACGCTGCCAGGCCTTTTGTTCGCCGCCGGGCCTTTTGTAGCCCGGCGTCCAAAAAATATAATGGCGGGCCTGTGTTTTTTTTTCGGTATCATACTCGAGGTATGCAAATGGTCTGGGTATCGAATTTTCGAAGATGGAAGTTCGCTGGGGCTGTCTGCTGACAGATGCTGGAGGACTTGACGTTTCTCTCTTTTCACTGGGTAAATAAAGCAAACGTCCTGCCCAATATGCTTCCAAAAATGTCCAAAAAGGCATAGAGCGTGTATTTGTCTGGCGTGTTTAAACTTCATAAAATGTAGTATTTCATGGTCCTTTATCGTGTGTGAGGGTGCATGTTAATGTCATCACTTTAATTAAGTCGTTCTTATTCTGCTATTAAGCAACAACAGAGAAACAGGGACACACTGACATATATCTCCACTAATATTCAGAATCATAATGTCATTCAGGCACCAGTTGGTCACGTGACGTTGCATAACAGTACGATGATATAGAAATTATGAAAACGATTTCTGACTGGGTCACGTTCGCTCTCGTCCTCGTCCTCACTGCATCTTTGATGGTATGGCCGCTCTTTCGCCCTCTCCTTCCCACAATCGGCCCTGGGATTCCAGTCTGGTCTGAAAATAAACCCCGCTTCGTTATGTTTAATTCATCCACTACGTACTTCCAGGGCCAGTTCCGGGGCTCAGGGCCGGAGCACGCCTTGTACCAATGTTCTGGCAGCAGAGCGCAGCCCATGCTTGGATAACCCTCTTAACCCGGCTCCTATTCAAAGCAGGGCCCTGCGGACCCCCGCTGCAGCGCGAAGGGCCCGGATCGGCCCCTCTGGGGGCTCTTCGGTCCTGCAGCTGTGTAAGCAAAGTCCAAAGTGTCTCCTCTCGTTTCAGAACCACCGGGACTGTCCTGAGGAAATCTCCTCCATCTGTCCCTGTTCCAGGCTGAGGTGGACAGACGCGAATTAAAGCCGTTTTGCTTTTATTCTTAAAATAATTCTCTAAATGAAACTAGAAACCCCCCGACAGGAGAACCCGTGGAAACGCCGCTTCTACACCCACCTTGCTCAGCCCGTCCGCGGCCCGGAGCAGCAGCAGCGGCAGCGGCAGCAGCACCGCGCAGGTGACCACGAAGCTCCGCATGGTTCTCGGTCGGAGCTGCTGGGGAATTTGGTCCTCCGCTGCCGGCCCTCCACCTCCACCTCACGGGAGGAGGAGCGAAGGAACGAGCCTCCTTCTCCCATCTGCATTCTCGCTCGCCTTTTCTTATAATAATCTGAATATTCGCTGCGATTCTTCTTCATGGTGTTAATATTAATTCGCGCTTTAGTCATGAAAATGTCCCAATAAAGATAAATACTTTCTGGCCAAGCTTTAATTTCTAAAAAAAAAAAAAAAAAAAAAGCATATAAACAAGTCAGCATGTTACAGTATTATTGTTTCATCAATGATAGATTGCATTATAAATCTTTGTATTGCATTACTTTTATAACAAATGTATGTACTCAATATTTAGCCTTGTATTAATGAAATCAACATCCAGTCGCTGCTGCTTTTCTCCATGTAACGCAGTTGAAGTTGTACGCTTCTTTAATTGTTTACTCCACCTTCGTTCGTTTTAACGCGCGCCAGCCCCTCCCAACATGGCGGCTCCGCTGGCTTCCATAGACGCCCGTACAGCGCGCTAGCCCATCCCAACATGGCGGCTCCGCTGGCTTCCATAGACGCCCGTACAGCGCGCCATCTGGTGTTCAAACCGGGCAGCGTCGCACGTCTCCAGTCGGCTCTGATGACGTAACCACTTAAAGGTGTGATTTGATTGGCTGCCAGTAGGGACGGTGAGCGACGCAGCCTCATGCGTTGGAGAGAGAGTTCGTGTGCACACGACACCACCTACTGGCCAGGTGTACAATTACACACCATGTAGGACCAAGTAATTGTTCTACGTAAATATTAAAATACAGTTTGAGCGTATTCTGTGTGAATATTTTAACAAAATGGTAGTATTATATGATATGGCAAGTCGTGTATGCTTGTGTAGCTTGGACAACGATTTACAGAACAGGGGGATTTTTATTAATTTTTATTCAGAAATACTAATTTCTCAGCAGTTTTGGCTTTAAGCGATTCCTTCCAGTCCTTTTTGCCTCTCCCAGTACTCCAGAGGGTTTTCCAGGATTTTTTCTCTGTTACTACTGACTGTAAGTCGCTCTGGTAAATGCCGTACATGTAAATATTGCCTCAGAGCCCGACACAGTCACGTCATCGTTTAGGCTCCTCCCCTAAACATTTCTGACTTTTTTTTTCCATCACAATCTGAGAACCAGGGGCATCCAGAAGATGGCGTGGTGTTCAGAATAATGCTAGAGAGAGTGAGTTGTGTGTTCGTTTGGCTGGACGGAATACTGTATAAAGTGTCCCTCTTCAGTTTGAACTGTAGTGAAGAGCAACTAGACTGTCATGGGCACCGCCGATCTTCGGATCATTAAAACATGTCGTGAAGTGATATTAAAAGAAAGTGAAGTGATTGTCACATGTGATACACATCACACGGTGCACACAGTGAAATTTGTCCTCTGCATTTAACCCATCACCCTTGGTGAGCAGTGGGCACCATGACAGGCGCCCGGGGAGCAGTGTGTGGGGACGGTGCTTTGCTCAGTGGCACCTCAGTAGCACCTCGGCGGATCGGGATTTGAACCAGCAACCTTCTGATTACGGGGCCGCTTCCTTAACCATATTAGCGTGTATTGGTCCGGAGAGGCAGAGACAGAGAGACGTGGAGAGAGACCGTTATAACAAGCTGTCACGTGCAGATTCTTGGCATGTCATACATTTAGAACAATAAGGCAATAGCAGGACTGCGTGTACTTTTTATTTTCATTATTTATGTGATACGTTATTTTTTACATTTATTTCCTGTGCTATAAAGCACTGAGATGTCCAGCCATAACTAAAAAAAAACACTCAGCTGAGGAATCTTTTTGTACCATCATTATGCTTAACTCTAAAGTGAAGTGATTGTCACATGTGATACACAGCAGCACAGCACACGATGTACACAGTGACATTTGTCCTCTGCACCTCGCTCAAGCGATTCACCATGAAGAGAAGGAGATGTAAAAGGCCTGAGCGGACTTTACCTCTACCTCTGTGTTGTGGCTTTTTTCTTTGTGCAGTTTCTTGGACTGAGGTCTGGAGAAGAAATAAAGCCGGTAAATGTTTTTTCCAGCCGCTTGTCTTCTCACATTTTTAACCGTCTTCCGCGGCACAGCGCCAGCAAGTCACGGGATTCGACAGCTCACAGAATTCGCTACAACACCTGTTGTGTAGCAACATGATTCTAATGGAGACCTGGCTAACGTCGCTAACGCTGGACACAAGCTGCGGCGGGGAGGACAGGACGGGGGACAGCGATAAGAGGATAGGAGTGTTGGTATAACCCTGGGCACATCACTGTGAAAGAGCAATACTTGAGCTGTTAGCCGTTAGCATACGTCCATACTACCTGCCTAAGGAATTCTGTTCCATGTTGATCCAAAACACCCCCCGCGGGGGGCAGTGAGGGGTCACGTCGGGGGTCACGTGAATTTTAGAGGGGCTGTGGTGGCCTAGTGGTTAAGGAATCAGAAGGTTGCCGGGTTCGAATCCCGATCCGCCAAGGTGGCCACTGATCAAAGCACCATCCCCAGCACACTGCTCCCCCGGGCGCCTGTAATGGTGCCCACTGCTCACTCAGAGTGATGGTTAAATGCAGAGGACAAATTTCATTATGTGCCCCGTGTGCTGTGCTGCTGTGTATCACAAGTGAACAATCACTTCAAGTAAAAAATACGACATAAGAACACACCAATCAGGTAAATATGGCAAAGCTGATTACTGTGATTGACCAGACTCTTATCACAATCGTATAATCTACTAACGGCCATGAATGTAAATGTACTGTACAGCGCCAGGGTTAAAGAGTCAAACTTGAAGTCCCAGCTTGAGTGAATTGTTCATTTTAGAGACGCTCTGAGTCTCCACTACAGCAGCTGTCACCACTGTGTTACCTACACACACACACCACACACACACACACACACACACACACACAAACATTGAAAAGCGCTGGGGCCTGGGTGCCTTCCTCTGGAACCTAACCCACTTGAGAGTAAAATACTCTCTAATACTCTCGCTCTGAATTGAAATGGATTGGGGTCATATAAACTCATTTGTAAGATTTATACATAGATCATAGATCATTTAACATAGATCATTTTCTTCATTAATACATTTTTAAGTTCTAAATGTGAGGAGCCGAATGATTGAAACTCTCACAAGTGTTTCTTCATTCTAAGCACATACCAGTCAAATGTCTTATCATGGTTAAAAAAATTTTTATAAAGAGTATTAAAAAAAGAATCTCCAAAATAAAAATGTAGTGTATTTAAATAGAATAGTTCAAAAGAATATAATTGTGTATAATAGTATAATTTACACTCAAGAAATGTTCTGTTTCGAAAAAACCGGTGACGGAAATATATACTATAAATCTAGAGGCGTTAAAATAGAAGACCCCTTTTGCATTACAGACCATTGGGGAATATTGGAACTGGGACTTGTGGGGTCGTTTATAAGGTCATAAATCGACACAACGGTTAGCTGGCTGCAGTTAAGGTTATAAACTAGAATAATTCCTATTCCAATGATGAAGTAGAATGCATGCAGAATGTCAAACACCATACAATTACAAACCTTATAGAGGTCTTCTTTTGGAAAGACCTATACATAGTCATGGAGCTTTGTGATGGTGGCGATTTGTTTGATCTGTGTTTGAAGACAGGATGCTTGACCGAACAGGAGATCGCATATATAACCGAAGAATGTCTTTAGGGTCTACATTACATTCATGGTATGGGTTTCGTACATAGGGACAATCAAATTAGAAAACATCTTGCTCAACAGTGCTGGGGACATTAAGATTTGTGATTTTAGTGTGTGGCCCATAAGCTGAACAAAGAACCAGATAATGTTGTGGGAACCATGTGACCATGGCTCCTGAGGTTTAAGTGGCTCCGGAATGTGGCAGCTATGATAAAGATGTGACATTTGGGTCCCTGGGCGTGACTTTACTTGATCTAGCAGACAACCTGTCCTCTGAGACATATACATCAGATGATGTCTATCAAAGTTGGATAACAAACACAAGTGAAATCTGGTCTGAGGATTTTTAGACGTTTATCAGAGCTGCATTGACTGTGGACCCAGCATAGAGACCTACTGCACAGGACCTGCTGAATTACAGTTTCATTCGCAAAAAGCAGTTTGGCCAAAGTAGACTGAGAAGGACGTCTGTGCGGTATGCGCAAATGTCGTGAGAAGCATAATGTCAGTCATGAGACAGGAAACGGATAAGAATGCTAGACAGAGCAGCCCAAAGAAGCACAACTGTCTGCCACGAGACAGAAAAGAAGAAGCAAACCTGCTTCAAGTTCCTTCCATGGATCAAAAAAGTCTGGAAGTGCATTAAACCAGACCAAAGAACACAAAGTATAATATCAGACATGAGACAGAAACAGTGAAGGAAGCAAGCAGCGCAGTCCTAGAGGCATCATATCCATGAAGAAACGAAGAAGCGAACCTGCTTCAAGTTCCTTCCATGGATCAAAAAGCGTAAACAAGATCGAAGAAAATTACAAGATGGAAATCAAGCAACAGCGACTGAAGCAGAAGCAGAGAACCTCTGATGGAGATAGAGTAACAGCAAAGCAGAGCAGTCTTGCAAGGGACAAGGCGGCAGCCATGATAGAGGAACAGCAAAGCAGTGTTGGTGTAAGAGGGTGCACTTACATTTGCCCTGTAGGCAGCATCAAGGATTTAAACTCGATGCAAGCAGCTACCGGGAGCCAGTGGTGGAGAGGTGAGGAGAGGCGGGACATATGTGTGTTTGGCTGATTTAGAGATGAGGCGGGCTGCCACATTTTGGACCATCTGGAGTGGTTTAATGGTGACTGCAGAGGCTCCAGCCAGGAGAGAGTTACAATAGTCCGAGTTTGGAGATGACCATTGCGTTTTGGCAGACGCCGTGGGTGTTAGCAGTAGAGAGCAGATTTGAATTGAGTTTTTGCTGAGGGGAGTTGTTCACCAGAAAAATCAGAATCTCAGTTTTGGATAGGTTGAGTTGGAGGTGTCGCTCAGAAATCCATGCCGATATGTTTGAGAGACAGGCCGAGATTTTGTCGCAATAGTGGTATCTTCTGGTGGGAAAGACAATAGGGCTGGGGTGTCATCAGCGTAAGAGTGATAAAGAAGCCATGTGATTGGATGATGTGACCAAGCGAGCGAGTGTATATTGAGAATAGAAGGGGGCCAAGGACAGAGCCTTGTGGAACCCCTGTGTTACCCGAGAGAGGACAGATGTCTCACCTCCCCATGATACCCTTGAAAGAGGTATGTCGTGAAGATAAGCGGTGAACCAATTTAGTACAGTTCCTGTAACTCCTAAATCTGAGTGTGGTGAGAAGAGATTTCGTGATTCACTGTGTCGAAGGCAGCAGATAGATCAAGTAGGATAAGGACAGATGAGGGGGGAGGGCGTGGAGGATTCAGGAGGGCGGTTAAAAGTAGAGAAATAGTTTGGCGAGAGCCTTTGCAGTTGCTTACTTTGCACATGTCGGCTTTGAGGTGAGAGGGCAGAGTCTCTGAAGCCAAGAGGTTATTGTGGAGCAGAGGAGGTCTGTGGCACAGTTAGTGTCCTGAATAGAGAGTGATGTCTAGGGAGGAAAGCTCAGAGGAAACAACAGAAGACAGTTGAGTAGGGGAGAGGGTGGCGGAGATTGCGGCGAAATTGTGTGGAGGTGGGTGTGGTGCGTGCCAGGGGGGAAAGTGAATAAAAGAGTGATCGGTTAGATGTAGAGAAATGACAGATGTGTTGGCTTTACTTTACTTTACTTTATTTAGCAGACGCTTTTATCCAAAGCGACTTACAAGAGGAAGACACCAGCAATTCTCGTTCGATATCTATAGAATTTGAGTTTACAAAACTAAGAGCCCTGATAAGGCCTAACTTGTCTGCAAAGAGCATGCTCGTGTGTAAGTGTTAGATTTGTCTGAAATACTTTTTGAACAGGAGGGTTTTCACCTGCTTCTTAAAAGTGGTGGTAGTCTCGGCTAGTCGTATGGAGGAGGGCAGGTTGTCCCACCAGCCAGGGACAACAACGGACAACAACAATGTTGGCTGTGGAGCATTTGCGTGTAAGTACGAAATCTAGTTGCTTTTCCAGCTCTGTGCGTTGCTGGCGTGCTGAGAAGTGTGAAGTTGGAAGCAGAGATGACATTTTGGAAATCAGCTGTTTGTGGCTTGAGGAGGTCGAGGTTGCACGAGGGGCAGTTTAAAATTAACATATAAAATGCAACAAGAATGAAAAATGATGATGTTTTAAAAATAATATTTTTAAAAGAATGAAACATTTTAGTATTGGAGCTTGTATCTCATATTCTTTTCCTGATCTTAAGATATATTTCAATGTTTTGTGAATTTACATTTATGGCTTGTACCAGATGTTCTAGTAAAAAAATAAAGGCAAGTAGTCGCGTAGTCCAGCAGGACTCAGTAGATCGGAACGGAACTATTCCGTCACGCGCCGCGAGCTGCTGTCAGTGGTGCAAGCTCTTTGTCATTTCCGGACTGCTGGATCTGAGTACCTGTCACAGCTGCGACAGCGGATGAGTGTGGTGCACGAGATGGCGTGACAGCACCATGGACTTTGCATATGGCGACTAGGTCTGGGTTTACTGCCACTCCTGGAAAAAGGGGCAGATGCCAAAATTGGCCCGTCACTGGTGGGGGTTGCAGAAGATCTCAGAGGTTGTGTACCGGGTGAGTCAGCCTGGACACCGGAAAGCTGTGGTCCCACATCGCGACCGGCTGGCTCCCTACCACCCTCATGGAGAACGGACTGAGAACAGTCCATCTCCCAACGTCACCCTGTGCGTGGAGAACCAGGGTGAGGCCACTCAGCGGGACCTAAGTGCGACTCGGCCACGGTGGTCACACAGACCTCCCCGCCGCCTGTTGGACTATTGTGTGGACATCGTATCGATCGGGAGGGGTAATGTGGCGGCGGAGGGCGGCCATGAGTTGGGACCAGCGTGCCTTGCGGGTGATATACGTTCCGACAGGACAGGCGCGCACGGGTGCTGTAAATAGTTAGCCATGTTATGTGTTCTGTTGGGGTTTGGGATATGTGAGTTCTGGGGATTTCATGTAGCGTGTGCAAGGGGAGAAGTGGCCCACCAGGGAGTAGAGGGACAGGTTCAGAGGAGAAGAAGGGCCGCCTCCCTGTTATCGGTAAGCCTTGATGAGTCTCTGCCTACTGGCTTGTGTTCAATAAAAAGCGATTTGCTGAAACTTTATGATGGACAAGACTTCTCCTTTCCTGTCCTCGCAGCGACGGCTCATCACAGTATGTAAAAAAGGTAGCAAAGTTACAGATAAACCCAAAATAACAGAAAGGCGAAAGAGGAAGAGAGAGAAAAGCCAGGAGCCCAGCTACAGAGCCTCACGTTGACTCTCCACTGGTGTCCCTCAATGCTCAGTACTAGGTCCTCTCCATTTCTCTCTCTACACAAGATCACTTGGTGAGGTAATTTCCTCACATGGATTATCCCTACCACAGCTATGCTGAGGACACACAACTCATCTTTTCTTTTCCTCCCTCAGATCTACATGCTGCTCAGTACTGTCAGGGTCTCCTGCATGGGTGGGAGATGTTTTCCCCCCGGATCAGCCTGTTCAGTCTCTTTCTGTCCCCAGCAGAGATACTACCTCCCCAGCAGACCACACTGTAAAAGATGGCCAACACATAAAAGGTCTTCAAGAGTGGACCCTTCATCCAAAAATCTCACAATGCAGTTTGATTTATGCACAGGAATCAATTCAGTCATTTCTTGATTGATATGTCTCAGTGTTGGCCTAGCGGGTAGGGAGGTGCAATTTTGAACCCCAAGCCACCAAGGTGCCACTGAACAGACTACATACAAACCGCACACATACACCATACATTATATTCCTCATGCATCTACATACAAAACCCCAGCCTCACTGTATTGAGCCCTTACCTTCAGCCATGAAGGTCTTCTCTATACTCTCCGTTTGCTCACATCACCTCAATCTCTGTTCCCTGCCCTGCGGTCTTTAAGGGTTTGAGCTTGTGACTTTGTCCTCTACAGGAGATTGTTGGTCTCTGAATGATGCTGTACCTCCTCAACTGTTTTAAGCAATTTTGTCAATGTCAAAATTGTGTCAAATCTGCGTCTCTATTAAGGACTCCTTATCTTTAATGGCGCTTCCGTGGGGTGTACCACAGGGCTCCTTCTGGGTCCTCTTTTATTCTCATTGTACTTATTTCCTCTTGGAGCTATATTTTGAAAAACACAATGTTTCTTTTGATTTCTATGCAGATGACTGTCAAGTGTACTTTCCCCTTAAGTGTAACAGGGGGTACTTTATTCAACCTCTCCTCGACTGTCTAACTGATGTCAAGAGGTGGATAAGTTTCCTGTACAGAAAGTGAGAGTAAGACAGAATGTATGCTTTTTGGTAGTGGTACATTTATGGCATTTGGCAGACGCCCTTATCCAGAGCGACTTACAACGTGCTTTCAAGTTACCATCGATGAAGAGATTAATTCCGGTTCACTAGGACCCCAACTATGAATACATCTGTTTAATTCACTCTGTTGTAGATTCTGTACACAAAGTTCGACAACAAGAAAATTACAATTTAATCTAAATATTCTCTAAAGAGGAAGGTCTTGAGCTGTCGTTTGAAGGTGCTCAGTGACTGAGCTGGAAGTTCATTCCACCACCGAGGGGCCAAGACGGAGAAGAGTCTAGATGAATGTTTTCCTTTACCTTCAGAGATGGAGGGACCAGGCGAGCAGTACTGGAGGCTCGGAGGCCCCTCATATTGACCTTGCTTCCCTAGCTCCTTGTGAAAATTAATTGATTACAAACCTAGGTGTTAAAATGGACCGAAAATGGATGCACAGGTTAACAATATTGTAAAATCGTGCTTTTTTCAGCTGAGGCGCCTGACCAAGCTCAAGCCAGTCCGTTCCAAACGAAACAGTGATTCATGCTATCATTACATCCCACCTTGACTTCTGTAATTCATTGCTTTTTGGGATCAGCCAGACATCTCTAGCTCGCCTACAATTAGTACAAAATGCAACCGCACGTTTTCTCACTGGCGAGATCACATAACCCCAAGCCTCATTACACTTTAAATTGCTGCATGTTTCTATTTTCTTTTATTCTTTATTTTTAATTAACTTTTTGTCCATATCTGTCCTTTTCCTAGTAAAGTCATTTATTTATTTTTTTATTTTAATGTTCAGCACTTTGCTCAGCTCCTTTGTTATGTTAAAGTCGTCGTTGTCATCGTCTTCCTCCGGGTCCGGGTCGTGGGGTCAGCATCCAAATTAGCAGCCCTCTCCCGCCACCTCCACTAACGCCTCCGGCACGACCCCAAGCCATTCCCAGACCAGATTGGAGGTCCCTGGATCGACCCAAGGGCCTCCTGCTGGCAGGACATGCCCAATACACCTCCCCAGGGAGGCGTCCAGGAGGCATCCTGACCAGATGCCCTCACCACCTCAACTGGCTCCTCTCGATGTGGAGGAGCAGCGGTTCTACTCTGAGTCCCTCCCGAATGTCCGAGTTCTGCTCCCTATCTCTAAGGCTGTGCTCGGCCACCCTACAGAGGAAACTAATTTCGGCCTCTTGTATCCGCGATCTCGTTCTTTCGGTCATTACCCTTCTTAAAAACAGGGACCACCACCCCAATCGGCCACTCCACCGGAACTGCCCCTGATGCCCACGCAATTTTGCAGAGCTGTGTCAACCAGGACAGCCCTACAACATCCATAGCCATGAGATACCCAGGACGGATCTCATTCACCCTGAGGCTCCGCCGCTGTGTAGCTGTTTGACCACTGTAAAACTGTGGAGAATAGTATACAAAAACAGTGTAAAACTATCTATATGAGTAATTGTTTATTATTATAGAAGCTAATTCTTTCAACTTTTCATATGCTGGCGAGACCGAGACGATATGAGTGTTTCATGACATGGTTGTAAAGCAGATATAATACAAATTGACATATATAAACAATAAAGAAGTAGTATCATGGTCATCTGTCGTTAAAAAAAAGTGGGTTTTCTGAACAAAATGTGTACAGTAAGCACGTAAAAAGGTTTGAAAACACTGCCACCTAGCGGACTGGTTTTAAACTGGGGGAAATGGGGAAAGTGAACTTCCCGGAACCGCTGTTGTCTGGTGTAGGAAACAGGAAGTAGTTTAATCTCTCCAGCTCATTCCTGTAACATGTTATGAAGCGGTCATGCAAACTTCCTTGTTTTTAGTTCAGTTGTTAATCATTGTTAATATTATACTTTTAATTTGCTTCAGAGCACACGTTTTGGTCTTTGTGGGGGCATCTGGGCAATTATTACACAAATTAACAAGCACAGTTATATTTCAGATATTTTATAAACACATTTTATGGCGATAATGTGATACGTGGAGCACAAAATAATCCGTAGAAAAGTCCAGCCGAACATTATTAGTGCGTTAACAGCATAACACTAAACCTACTTACACTTTACTCTACATCTACTCATAGTTCCTCAAACTAAAGTAATACTTATCTGTTTTGCATTGAAAACTGATTCCAAAAAAATGCGGTGAAACGTGTCCTCTGTATTTAACCATCACCCTTGGTGAGCAGTGGGCACCATGACAACAGTGTTTGGGGACGGGACCTTCATCAAGGGGGCCTCAGTGACGCCTCGGCGGCTCGGGATTCGAACCGGCAACCTTCACATTACTCATCTCATCCGCTAGGCCTCCACTGTGTGTGTGTGTGTACATAAAGAGGGCGAGAGGGTTCTAAATGCATACCCAGCGTGTGGGTGAAATGTATGCCACAAGTGCTAACACAGCCAAAATAATCAGCAATTTTTTTTAAAAAATGGGAAAAATGTACAAAAAGGAGGGAGGGAAGTACTTGAAACAAGAAAAATATCATAATTTAATTTATTTAATGACAGCACAGATACACATACAAACTTTCACATGCCAATTGTGCAACTAACAGTTGGGAAAAAAAGAATAATAAGAACTTTTTTTTAATCCCAAACGAAAATCTTTTGCTCAAGAGGAAACAATAGAAAGGCTATAGGCTATATAACTAATATTCACATATATATATATATTCACATATAACTAACATAATAACAGTTCAAGAGGTTCTGAAAAGTGACTTGGGGGTGATGATGAGGAGGTAGTGGGTGGTAGTAGCCTAGGGGGTGGATGATGAGGAGGTATGGGTGGTAGTAGCCTAGTGGGTAACACACTCGCCTATGAACCAGAAGACCCGGGTTCGAATCCCACTTACTACCATTGTGTCCCTGAGCAAGACACCTAACCCTGAGTTGCTCCAGGGAGACTGTCCCTGTAAATAGTGATTGTAAGTCGCTCTGGATAAGGGCGTCTGATAATGCTGTAAATGTAAATGTAAATGAGGAAAACATGCAACGAGGACTGCTGAAAAAGATCAGATGCAGAGCGAGGAAGGGTTGTACGGTCTTATTAGCACATAGGTAGAAGGGATTTCCTGTGCCGCTCGCCTCTGCGTTTAGGGCCGATGAATCTGTAGCTTTTGCTGCTGTGATGGCCCATCAAGGACTTGTCCATGATGCTGAGAAGCTTTTTATCCAATCTGACTACCAGGACAGAGTGGTGGAACATAAGCCAGCATTTTTCTACAGACATTCCTGCAGATTGACCTGAGCTGGCTCGTCTCCATCTTGAATACAGTGTCCAGTCCGGATTACTGTCAGTATGTCCCCCCCAGGTACCTGTAGTCCTTGTGGTGACAGATGCTTCCTTTGTCTTGGTAGTGTTTAGCTGAAGGTGGTCCAGTCTGTCTGTGCACCACCCTCCTGTATTCATCCTCCTGTCCATCCCTGATACAGGCCACAATGGGAATTCTGCATTCTTCCAGACGTGTAGAGGGTGAAGAGGTAGATCGGTCAGAAAGTCCATAATCGAAGCTGCCAGTAGAGCATCCACCTGCACTTCTGTAAGATTATTTCCCAGCAGTGATGGTCTGTGTTAAAACATTTTATTTTATTTCAGTAAATATGTTCATATAGAGGGGGGTATAATGAATTTAGAAAAATCCATATTGATTTTGTAAATTACTGGTCGCAAATGGACATGCGGCGGCGAGGTAAACAACTTCTCAACTCCAGAGCGGACCAGGCCAGACTACAAATGAACTACATTTCCCACAATGCACCGCTCGGCGAGGCTCGCTATAAAGCCTCCATCCGGGTCACCGCGGCTCCTGTTTTGGCGACCCGTCGCCATTAGTCTGGTGTTGTTCGTCCGAGCGCAGATTTGGGCCGCGAACCCAAACCTTGCCGCCGATTTCCGTCGTCGGGAAGCGGCTCACGCCTCGTCGGGGCCCGGGTCCCGGCTCCTCCGCTCCAGCCTTCTTTACCGAGACGCCTCTTCCGTGTCTCTGTACCTGTTTCTCTCGGCTTGTGTCGCTGTCAAGATGTCGCCGTAATGGAGTCCGCGCGTTCGACAGAAATGATCCGGGCCCCTCGCCGCCTGACCCGCACTCAGAGCAGCCCGCTTCCCCGCCTCGCCGCCCCGTTTCATGCTAGAGAGCTCCCCGGACGCTCTCTGCCCGGAGCTCGGCCTCAGATCCCCCCTCAGCAGCAGCAGCAGCGGCGCCGGCATGGAGAAGAACAGCAGCGGCGGCTGCGGCGGCGGAGCCCGGTCCAGCTCGGCCGGCCCGAGTCCCGGAGACTCTAAACCCAAAAGCGGTAAAAGTTCCGACTGGCGGCCTTTTAAAGAGCCGTTGGGGATATAAAGCCAGTAAAACTGAGTTGGGACGTCGTTCAACTTTCCCCATTAAATAATCTCCATGGGATTTAAAAAAAAACAAAAAAAAACATTGAAAAGCACAGTTATTTTTTAAAAATTAAGAATTTTTTCTGTTTTTTATTTATTTGTTTTTTATAGAAGGCAGGAATAATGGAGGCTCGAGGCGCTACGGGCGCAAACGAGAGCCAAATTTTCCCAAGGCGGAGAGTTTCCCCGGCCCCCGCCGCGCCAATCCACAGAAAGGCAAGAATTTCGACAAGAGACCCCCCCACCGAGGAGGGCGGCAGTATGGCATCATGGGAGGTGGACGAAGAGAAGAGGTGGGTGGCTCGGCTTTAACTCTATAGGCCATCTCTAACTCTCTCCTGGCTGGAGCTTCTGCAGTCACCATAAAACCCCTCCAGATGGTCCAAAATGCGGCAGCCCATCTCATCTTCAACCAGCCGAAACACCCCCACGTCCCGCCTCTTCTCACCTCTCCACCGGCTCCTGGTAGCTGCTCGCATAGTTTAAATCCTTGATGCTGCCAACATACTACTAGCCAGATACGCTCAGACCTGCACACGATGCGAGACGCAAAAGTCCCTCTTCACGGGGTCTCCAATCCCTATCGACTCAGTTCTCCTTCGTTGTCCCTGGCTGGTGGGACAACTTGTCCTGCTCCGTTCGACTAGCCGAGACCACCACCACCTTTAAGAAGCAGCTGAAAACCTGCTTGTTCAAAAAGTAGTTCAAAAAATTGTCTAGAACTTAACAATTCCCAGCATGCTCTATTCCTGACAAGTTCGGCCTCATCAGGGCTCTTAGTTTTCTGAACTCAAAATTCTAGAGAAACCGGATGAGAATTGCTGGTGTCCTCTTGTAAGTCGCTTTGGATAAAAGTCTGCCAGGTACAGTGCAGTAAAAGTAAAGGTCAAAGGTTATGTATTAATCCCCGTTTCAGGTAGCAGAGACTCGCCGGGCAGAGTTCAGCCCGGCCCAGTTTTCCGGACCCAAAAAGATGAGCCTGAACCACCTGCTGAACTTCACGTTCGAGCCACGCGGCGGCTCCGGGGCGGAGGGCCACGGCTGCTGGGGACGCCGCAACAAGTGGGGCCACAAGCACAAGCCCTTCAACAAAGAGCTCTTCCTGCAGGCCAAGTGAGTTCCCCCTCCCGAAGCGCGTTCATCACGTAGACAAGCGGCCTCACGCGGGCGGGGCTCCTGTCTTCCAGCTGCCAGTTCGTGGTGATCGATGACCAGGACTACAGGGCGCACTTCTGCGACCCGGACACTCTGGTCGACTGGGACTGCGTGCAGCAAGTGGTGAGGCTCCTTCCGCCTTCGCTCGGCGGCTGCGGGCGCGGGGACGTGACCTTTTTTCTGTCTCGTGTCCACGCGTGCAGAGGATCTACAGCCACGAGGTCCCCTCCTGTCCCATCTGCCTGTACCCGCCGGTGGCGGCTCACATCACCCGCTGCGGCCACATCTACTGCTGGCCCTGCGTGCTGCACTACCTCTCCCTCGGCGACAAGAGCTGGTCCAAGTGCCCCATCTGCTACGAGGCGGTGCACGGCGCCGACCTCAAGAGGTGAGGTCCGGAGAAGCTGGCCAATTCCTGCCACACCCATAATGCCCGGGAAGTAGCCATATTACTACGTGAGGGAAAGTGACGTGATTGTCACAGCACACGGTGCACACTGTGAAATTTGTCCTCTGCATTTAACCCATCACCCTGAGTGAGCAGTGGGCACCATGACGGGCGCCCGGGGAGCAGTGTGTGGGGACGGTGCTTTGCTCGGTGGCACCTCGGCGGGTCGGGATTCGAAGCGGCAACCTTCTGGTTACGGGGCCGCTTCCTTAACCGCTAGGCCACCACTGACCCTCCTATTTAAGTATCAATTTTCTTGTTATTATTTAAGTCATAATAAATGTACCGCGACCAACGGATTACTGGCAGGTCGAAGGCTCGTTTCTGCGGCATTTTTACGACTCTGGCTCGTCGTTTTTAACGATATTTAAGGAAACCCCGTCGCGCCCTCTTCTCTCGCAGGCGGTTTAATCCCCATCCACCAAGGTGCCACTGAGGTGCCACTGAGCAAAGCACCGTCCCCACACACTGCTCCCCGGGCGCCTGTCATGGTGCCCACTGCTCACTCAGGGTGATGGTTACAATGCAGAGGACAAATTTCACTGTGTGCACCGTGTGCTGTGCATCACCTGTGACAATCACTTCACTTTATACCGCGCTGCCCAACGTTGTGATGTTATTTTTCGGCCCCACGTCCACGTTTCCGGGACTTTTTGAACCCCCCCCGCTTGTGTGTGTCTGTGTGTGCGCCAGCGTGGTTGCCATGGAGACCCGTCAGTACCCGGTGGGCGACGTCATCTCCATGCGCCTGATGAGGAGGGAGAAGGGCTCGCTCGTGGCGCTGCCCAGTTCCCAGTGGGTGAAGGTGGAGGAGCCCATCCGCTTCGGTGGTGAGCAGGGGTTTCGGGGGCGTGGCCGAGCGTCCGGTTCTGCGCGGTAACGTTCTCGTCGCTCCCCCGTCAGACGTGCAGCTGGGCGCGTACTCCAAGCTGCTGTTGGCCTCTCACGAGCAGATCATGGGCCTGCTGGCTGAGGAGCGAGAAGCTCTGCAGACCCAGCTCAGCCATGAGGAGCATGACGACCAGGCCTGCTTCATACAGAGCGCTCTGCACCAGCTGCAGGTAGGTGCACGTACACACGTACGCACGCACACACACACACACACACACGTACACACACACACACACACACACACACGTACGTACACACGCACCTCTGCTGTTGTAGTAGATATTTCAGCGTTGTTTGTGTTGTAGGAACGAGAAGATGCACTGTTGAAGCGGAACCTCCAGAACAGGAAGGATGGAGACGGGCCAGATCTCAGGAAGCTTTCCGTGTCTGATCCTCCGGTTCCAGAGGTCACCGTGACCTTAAACACCAGCACTAAGGTGAAAGAGATGGACACGGTGACGGACTATGGACCCAGCCTAGTCCCACTAAAGCATTTTTTTCCATAGAGAACCTCACCGACGTTCTCTTTTAGTCTAGAACGCGTCCACACGCGCATTTAACCGAAACCCCTCCTCGCGTCCACATACAGCCCGTCCTGCAGTATCTGTCAGCATTTGATGACGAAGTGCAGGAGGTTCTCGAGGAGGAGAGTGAGGAGGCCCTGGAGCCTTCACCGGAGCTCCTCCTCCCAGCCGAGGAGGACCCCGCTCTGCCGGAGAACTCTGAGCACGCCCCCTCCTACTACTTCTACCAGGGTAGGCCTGCACACCCCGCCGTGGGACAAGTCCCACCAAAGACATATTAGACTGGTGAAGAGTTACTCTACTTATTTCTACGCTCTCGATTGACGGTCGATCTCCCGGCGATCCACTTTAGGATCGTTTCTCACGATCGCGATAACAGTCTAAATCGAGACACGTCCAAAAGTCCCCCTGATAACTGAGAGCCCCAAAATTGTAAAACTAATAAAGCACTGTTCACCCCAGACTAGTTTTAAAGTGAAGTGATTGTCACACGGTGCACACAGTGAAATTTGTCCTCTGCATTTAACCATCACCCTGAATGAGCAGTGGGCAGCCATGACAGGCGGCCGGGGAGCAGTGTGTGGGGACGGTGCTTTGCTTCGAGGCACCTTGGTGAATCTGGATTCAAACCGCCCGATTATGGGGCCGTTTCCTTAACCGCTAGGCCACCGCTGCCCCCGAGGCTTTTTGCGGGCTGCCGAGGCGCTTCTCTTCACTTCGTCACTAAAAGGGAGCGGAGGAGGGCGGAGCTAGTCGTGGGTCTATATCTTAAAATCTATATATTATCCCTGGTCACAGCCTGGCAACGTCAGAATAAATTGTTCCAAATTTGCCATATGACCCGTCCCAACCTTCCGTAGTTGTCAACGGTATATAAAATATGTATATCACACACACACACGTGTACGTAAACCATACGTATCCGTGCATTGGAGCGTTTTATGAATAATTAGAATAATAAGTGACTAATCTGGTGAAACAGCGGAGGACGGGCAGCAGATGTTCCTGAACCCGGTGAACGTGCGCTGCCTGCTGAGGGAGTACGGCAGCCTGGAGGCCAGCCCCGAGTCCCTCACGGCCAAGGTGGTGGAGGTGCAGGGTCACGCGGTGACCGAGGTGAGGCCCCGCCCCGCCCCGCCCGCTCTTTACCGCCCGGTCCCTAGCGAGCGTCCAGACGAGCCTCCGCTCTGCTTGCAGGACGTCCGCCGCCGCAACCGCTACCTGTCCCACCTGCCCCTCACCTGCGAGTTCAGCATCTGCGAGTTGGACCTGCAGCCACCGGCCGTCTCCAAGGAGACGCTGGACAGCTTCGCAGGTGAGGGCGGAGCCAAGATGGAGGGGTCGATTTAACTCTTTCCGTATCATCTCACATCCTAAGGAAGGAGAGAAATATTTACCAGGTGCCTTTTATAATCAGTAGTGACCGGCACCGTCCCCCCCGGAGACACTCGGGGACGTAAGTGGGTGGTATCTGCGTACTGATTCCTGTAGATCTTGACTGATATAATGTTCTGATATAATCTTCTATTCCGATATTATCGGATCAGGAGTAGTGAGGAGGGTAGAACGTTGAATTTGATGAACGTGTGTGGAACATCTCCCTCCCTCCTCAGAGGACTTTGAGAAGAGGAAGCGCCTGCGGCAGAAGAAGGCGAGGGACGAGAAGCGGCGGGAGAAGCGCATAGAGATGGAGGAGAACCGGAAGCAGGGGAGATGTGAGTGACCGACAGAAGCCGTGTCATGGCTACACCTTCCTGCGGTTGTCCTCCTGGAACGCCGCTTCGTGACCAGCGCAACGTTGTCATTTGTCTGTGCCGGAGTAGATCCGGAGGTGCACATTGGCCTGGAGAACCTGCAGCAGTTCCCGGCGTTCGGCTCCCCACCCCAGATGAGCGGCAGCCCCCCGGACGGCCCGGAGTTCCTCCTGGGACCCTCGCCGCCCCTCAGCAGCAGCCCTCAGTCGGGTAACCGCGGCGACGGAGCGCTCTTACGTGGCCGTTAATCCTCTCCGTCCGGCGGTGTTCAGAGCTGCTCTTTAACTGCTTTCAGACGGCGTGATGTTCCCCAGCCTGAGTGGACGCGGTCCCGCGCTCAGCGTGGACGAAGACTCCCACTGCATGTCCTTTGCTCAGGTTCATGCGCTCTTCCACCCACGAGCAAGTCTACGGAAGGTGAGCACTTGGGCTCTTCATCAGTAACTCCTCTCTCCTCTGTAGATGCTGAGAGATGGGAAGGCCAGAGCTGATCCTGCTCCTGCTCCCAAACCCACCCTGAAGAAAGGTGAGGAGTCTTCACACTAGTTCAAAATACTGGAAGCAGCTGCTGCTTGCTTCTGGTTGGACACAAACCACCCACCCACACCCTTTTTGTTTGTTTTAAATGTTAGCATGTAGGCATTCCAGTCAACGTGACCACGCCCACTACCGACACCGATATGCAGGTTATCAGGCGCTTTAATTCCTAGTCAACGTGACCACGCCCACTACCAATACCAACATGCAGGTTATCAGGCGCTTTAATTCCTAGTCAACGTGACCACGCCCACTACCAACACCAACATGCAGGTTATCAGGCGCTTTAATTCTAGTGACCGTGACCACGCCCACTACCAACACCAACATGCAGGTTATCAGGCGCTTTAATTCCTAGTGAACGTGACCACGCCCACTACCAACACCTACATGCAGGTTATCAGGCACTTTAATTCTAGTGACCGTGACCACGCCCACTACCATCAAGCAGGTTATGAAGCGCTTTAATTCTAGCAAACGTGACCACGCCCACTACCAACACCAACATGCTGGTTATCAAGCGCTTTAATTCCTAGTGAACATGACCACGCCCACTACCAACACCAACATGCAGGTTATCAAGCGCTTTAATTCCTAGTGACCACGCCCACTACCATCAAGCAGGTTATCAGGCACTTTAATTCTAGTGACCACGCCCACTACCATCAAGCAGGTTATCAGGCGCTTTAATTCCAGCGAACGTGACCACGCCCACTACCAACATGCAGGTTATCAGGCGCTTTAATTCCAGTCAACATGACCACGCCCACTACCATCAAGCAGGTTATCAGGCACTTTAATTCTAGTGACCACGCCCACTACCATCAAGCAGGTTATCAGGCGCTTTAATTCCAGCGAACGTGACCACGCCCACTACCAACATGCAGGTTATCAGGCGCTTTAATCCCTAGTGAACGTGACCTCGCCCACTACCAACACCAACATGCAGGTTATCAAGCGCTTTAATTCCTAGTGACCACGCCCACTACCATCAAGCAGGTTATCAGGCACTTTAATTCTAGTGACCACGCCCACTACCAACATGCAGGTTATCAGGCGCTTTAATTCCAGTCAACATGACCACGCCCACTACCAACACCAACATGCAGGTTATCAAGCGCTTTAATTCCTAGTGACTACGCCCACTACCATCAAGCAGGTTATCAGGCACTTTAATTCCAGCGAACGTGACCACGCCCACTACCAACACCAACATGCAGGTTAGCGTAGGTTTGACTTATGATTTTTCTTTTTAATAAATTTCTGTCTCTGTGTAGATGCATTTCTGGCTGTCCCGGTGGCAGACAGTGACGGAGAGAGTGACTGCTCAGACCGTGTCCTGGTCCCCAGCTTCCAGAACTCCTTCAGCCAGGCTTTTGAGGAGGCTCTGTTGCAGCTGGACCATGGGCCCCCTGCTCCTCCACAGCCTGTACCTATCCCAGGTGTGTGTGTGTGTGTGTTGGGTTTTTCATCTATGAACACCTTCTCTAACATGTGATTTGTCTTTCAGAGGAAAAAGGAGGAAAGAAAAAGAAGAAGAAACAGAAGCTTCTGTTCAGCACCTCGATGGTCCACACAAAGTAGAAGACCAGATGTGAGGTCCAGCTTCACTCTAGCCCTCTCTGCCACCCCCACCCCCTCTTTATTTCATACGTTAGATTAAATAAACCCGAATGGCCCTCAGACAATTTGAATGTGAGAACGAAGCCTCCGGTCTGAAAGATCTGTGTCTCAGAGGAGACAGTCCCAGCAGTCCATCAGCTGAAGATCTTCTCAACCCTGTTGTGCACCAGGATGCCTGAGGTGATGGCTGGACCTGAGCTGCAGATCTTTCAGCAGAGCAGAGAGATGGGCTTATTTTCCATTCTCGGGTTCTATATTTTTTACCCCCCCTTCACCCCTCAACTCGAGTTCTGCAACCAGCAAGCTAGACCTCCAGCAAAGCCTGCTAGAACCAGGAGGGACTGAAAGGGTTTGTTTTTAAAGCCAATGTGAGCCATATAATGGCCGACACCGTACGGCACTGATTCAATTTCTGCTTTTTCTGCGCTTTTGATTTTCATGCAGCAAGTCTGGCTGGAGGACGTGTCCCGTTTATAAGGAGAGAGACTGAGATTTAGTTTGGTTTTTGTTTAATTCTGAGTGTCACCGGTAGTGGGAACCTGATCAGATATAAACCTGAAGCTGGTATTAATAAAGGGTATTATGCACAAAAACCAATGTGTCTTAAGTCAAATTTATTTATTTATTTATTTTTTTATTAAATGTAGCTTAAAAAAAGTGACGTGACTGCAGCACAGCACACAGTGTCCTCTGTATTTAACCCATCACCCTTGGTGAGCAGTGGGCACCATGACAGGCGCCCGGGGACCAGTGTGTGGGGACGGGACCTTAGTGGCGCCTTGGCGGGTCAGGATTTGAACGGGCAACCTTCTGATTAAGGGGTCCATGTCTTTAACTGCTGATGGTGATCGTGAAGCACAGCACGTGGTGGCACAGTGAAATGTCTTCCGCCCTTTAGTATAGGGTGAGCAGCCATGAAAAACTTCACAAGTTACTTCACTCCCACAACGAGTGGTCCGAACTCGCAGGAAACTCGTCCCCGTAAAATACATAAACGGCAAATATCTTCAGTGAAGTAACATCCCTGCAGAACCGATACGAGCAACTAAAACTACCACGATGGTGCGATGCACGGGACCCGTACACGTCACCAGCGCTATTACGGTTAACATCTGATGGTCCGTTCTAGGAGTTAGAACGTGGTCCAGTTTAATTAAGCCGGTTAAATTATATTGAATAGTGTATATTTAAACCGATCTTTAAATATCTGGTAAAGATAATAGTCTTGAATTGAATTCATTAAAATTTGTTTTGTAGCGTTTCAAACCTCCAGCTTTTTAAAGACATTGAAATTACAGGACGTTCCACATTATCTGAGCGGGTTTTAGAACATGTAGAGATATTACAGAAATGTTAGTTTTTCCAGAGAAAACGCAGGAGCGTACGAAGTTTAGTCGTGATCTAAGGGGTGGTAGTAACCTAGTGGGTAACACACTTACCTATGATCCAGAAGACCCAGGTTCAAACCCCACTTACTACCATCGTGTCCCTGAGCAGGACACTTAACCCTGAGTGTCTCCAGGGGGGGACTGTCCCTGTAACTACTGATTGTAAGTCGCTCTGGATAAGGGCGTCTGGTAAATGCTGTACATGTAAATGTGATCGTCTGGTCCTAATTAAACGCGAGTAGAATTTCCTGATCACGGATCATATTATATTACGCGCGACTTAGAGCATTTACCAGACGCCCTTATCCAGAGCAACTTAGTAGTTACGGGGACACTCAGGGTTAAATGTCTTGCTCAGGGACACGATGGTAGTAAGTGGGGTTTGAACCTGGGTCTTCTGGGTGATAGGTGAGTGTGTTACCCCACTACCACCCATATAATTATTAAAGCAAAAATATGAAACCCTGGAAGAGAAGAGGAGACCTCGTATTATACGGTCACGCGGGCGTTTGAAGAAATCAGACGGCTTTACGAAACGAGTCCTTTATTTCTCTGATTAAAACACTTTTTTTTTTTTTTTTTTTACCTCAAACTCATACAGAAGAAAAGGCGGATTTGAAGTGAAACCCGGGAGGCGTGGCGGTCCTTCGGTGACGTTCTGCATGTTTAACACGCCGTGCGCCCAGAATAAATTCCTCGTCCTGATGCGGCCCCGCCCTCGCCAACACCAGCCAGCTCACAGGAAATATCGAGATTCCGGAAATTCTATCCACATGAAGTACCTGCCCCACGTCTGAGATGTGTGGAGAGCAGGAGCAGCGTGAACAAACACACACACACACACACACACCGCGCCCGTCACTACGTGACCAGGCCGTGACGAAGGCCCCTGTTAAGGACACTTCTGAGGGCGGGGCCGCGGGGCTCTGCACCTGACACCGGGCTCTCGGACGGACAGCTGAGCGTGACAGGAAGAGGCCGGCGTCATGGCGACGCAGGTCCCCTCGTCCAGCCGGCGCCGCCACTTGCATTCGCCATAGTGCCGAAGCAGAGGGGACAAGAGGGGAAAGTCATCGTGGACGCTCGGGCCACCTTAATAAACACTTAATAAACACGTTTTGTGCAGAAGAACCTCACTAACACGGTAAACCGGCAGCGAGCGCGCCTTCCTCCGATTCCGGGGTCCCCCTGCCGGCAACACTCACCGGAGTCGAGGAACGTTGTTCTGGTTCAAACCAACGAACTAGAAACCGAGCAGAAAAACAAACAAAAAAAAAAAAAACGAACAGAACACGAGCGAAGGTCAGAAGAAGAAAAGCAGGGATGAACCGTCCACTCGGGCGGGGTCAGGGGTCAGACCCTACTGCCCTCCGTTGTAGGCGTAGTCGGCCTTGTTGTGCATGATGAGCTTGTTGTCCACGAAGTAGAAGCTGTCGGACCTCGTCTCGTACGGGTGCGCCACCATCAGCCGAACTGCAGGGGGAACAAAGACCAGGTGAAGACCACGCGAAGACCACGCGAAGACCAGCAGGACGGGGAACTCACTCATGTCTTCTGGCAGCTGGGGGAACTCGTAGATGTGTTCGCAGGTGTTGCGGCTGTTCGGGATGCAGAAGCCGAAGTCGAAGTCGAAGCTCTTGAGGAGCTGGTCTCGGAAGTAATGCCTCTCGATCATCCGGAAGCTGCTGACCGGCCGGTCGCCCACGGTGAACTCCACACTGCGAGCGGGACACCATCGCACATGGCAATAACCATAAATAAATATTCATTGTGAAACTAGAAAACAGACCACCAACCAAAAGGTGAAAGGTTATCTTAAGACTAATTGTGGCCAACATGTAAACTTGTCTGGAACGGTAGGTAAATTAATGAAAATGACCTAAAGGGCCGTATATAAAGTTATCACCAGTCAGAAATTAAATGCTTAGACAGACACAGTCGTGGCCGTACCCACCATAGACCCTCCAAAGGCCCACCACAGACCCTCCATAGGCCCACCACAGACTCTCCACAGACCCTCCATAGGCCCACCACAGACTCTCCACAGACCCTCCATAGGCCCACCACAGACCCACCACAGACTCTCCACAGGCCCACCACAGACTCTCCATAGGCCCACCACAGACCCTCCACAGACCCTCCACAGGCCCACCACAGGCCCACCACAGACCCTCCACAGACCCTCCACAGACCCTCCATAGGCCCACCACAGACCCTCCATAGGCCCACCACAGACCCTCCACAGGCCCACCACAGACCCACCACAGACCCTCCATAGGCCCACCACAGACCCTCCAGACCCTCCATAGACCCACCACAGACCCGGAACATCATCAGGCTTGTTTTAATCGATGTGTGTCTGCAGACGTGACTCACGTGGCTCCGACGGTTCGTAACCGGAGGAAGGCGGGGGTGAACTGGTACCGGACGAAGCGTCCTGAGCTGGAGTCTCCCTCCCCACCCTCGTCGTCCTCGTCCTCCTGCTCTGCTGGTGCAGGTTTTGGGGACGGTCACACATGCACGACACCAGTTACACTGTCCAGCAGAAAAGCCCTTACCACAATTTGGGGGTTTCGCAATCTCAAAAAGGACCGTGTTGGTCTCCAGGTCCCTGATCTTGAAACGCGTGAAGTCCACGTTGTAGACGTTGTGCTCCGGTTTGCACAGGTAGTCTGCAGGGGTTCAAAAAGCGTCACGGGTTACGACCACGGAGGTGTAACTTAAAACGAGACACAACGTGTTATCTCTCAGGACCTGCACAGCGCCGGATCCGCATAGACCACACGAATCCAGCACGACGGTACAGGGTCCGACCTGACACAGTTTCACCCACTTCTCCTCATGCACGGAATCTAGAACGTCTGTACAGATTCTGGTGGTGATGTTGGTCGTGAAACAACCGAGCGAAGGTGGTAGAAAAAACGGTGTCGTCCTTAAAATGTGGTAGTGGCCACATACTCGCCTATGAACCAGGAGACCCAGGTTCAAATCCCACTAACTACCATCGTGTCCCTGAGAAAGACACTTAACCCTGAGCGTCTCCAGGGGGACTGTCCCTGTAACTACTGATTGTAAGTCGCTCTGGATAAGGGCGTCTGGTAAATGCGGTAAATGTAAAATGTAAACGGTGCTTCACGTCACCAGGGTCACTTTCCCGGAAGCTAAAATTATTCTGCGCTCTTTTACTCGGTTCTTCCGTAGTTCCGTTTTAATGTGACAGCAGGTTGTAAAAACCGCGACGTCAATTTTAAATCTCGGGGGTTCCGGATAAACGTGATCGGAACGTATCGATGGTGTTGCTACATGTTACTATTAACCTGCTAGTTAGTTGAGTTAAAGGGCTTTTCCGGGTAAAAAGTTGCTGTTTTGGAAGGAGAACGCGTGTTGCCAGATTGGTTGGATTAATTATGATTATATATATATATATATATATCGCTGCTTGTCGAGAATTCGCATTTCTCGTTTAAACACGATACAGTGTACAGGTTACAAGAGTAAGAAAACTTCCTTATTCCCGACCGTTTAGAGTGTGCACGTCGGTGCATTTTTCACTGTTTGGAGCGGAAACCTTCCGGCACCTGGCAACATCCACCAAACTACCAATTTACTGCTGGTTAACTAGATGTCTAACTAGGCGCCACACCACACTATCCACGCAGCCGCGCTCACCGCGGGTCACGGCGCGGAGTCCCAGCACTTCGTCCGGGCCGATGTCGGTCCCCAGCGCCCGCAACTCCTCCTCGGTCACAGGCCGCCTGTCCGGCTGACTCCGCCTGGACTTCAGCCGCTTCAAGACGCCGCCGGCCGACTTCCGCTCCCTGGCGGCGGCGGGGCCCTCGGGGCCGGTGACCGCGGCGTCCGACTCGTTCCGGGGGCTCTGGCTGCTCATGTTTGGCGGGGATCGTCGCGTCGCGTCTGCTGCTTGAACGGATCCAAGATGGCGCCCGGCGTCTCTATGGAGAGCGCACGCCGACAACGCCAGCATCTCATTGGCTGGACGGGCCCGGGGTTACCATGGATACGGCCACGACACCTGAGGGGCGTCACGTGGTGCAAACTATGCCTCTCATTGGTCGACGCAACAACGCACAATAATTCCATGTTGCAAGATAAGAATTTTTAAAAACGAGTTTTTGAACTGGTCTTGCTTGCTGGCAAAAACCAGTCCTGCAACGCACGTTAGATTAAAATAACACATTTATTATTTTTGTGCGTGTATATATATATATTTAAACAGCAGTTCCTCCTCAAGATGCATATGGAGCTGAGAGCATGCTGCTGGGGATTTCTGTTGCAGCTCCTTCACCACTGTGGCTGGTGTCGAGAGGGTGTGGAATTACTGAAATCACACCGAACGGTGAGGAAATGTCACGGAAAGAGCAAAACGGAGGCCATGTCTTTGGTTCTAACCCAATCATCTACAGGTGTTTGAAGATGTTAAACGAGCAACGTATGAAATGCACATAAAAAGCGCACAGCAGGAAATGGCAGAGTATGTTTTTGCATGTATTTAAAAAAAAAAAAAAAATCAAATCAAATCAAGGCAATAATCATCAGAATCAAAATAATTATACACAAGACAGAAAAAATGCTTTAAAAAAGGCAGGCATTGAATACCACAAAATATTTTAAAAAGCAAAATCCTGAGAAAATAAAAAGCAATACAAATATTATTTTTTAATCAAAAAAAAAAAAAAGTCAAACACCCCCCACATTTAAATTAAACCAAATATATAAAAAACCGAATCTGGGGTGGGGGGGGCAGCCACGTTTCGCCGGTTCGCTCTTCTCTTTCTGACGGTGGGTCAGTGCGTCTCCGGCGGTCTCGTTTAAGTTTCGGTCGCGGCCAGAGAAGGTCACTTATCAGCCAGTCGTTTAAAATAAAAAACCCCGTAAAACATCGTACCGACGAGAAGAGGAAAGTGGGGACCCCCCCCCCTCCGTACCTCATATACACACCGCGTAGCCTCGCATAAGAAAGACGGAAACGAACGAATACTTTGGTGCAGATCTCGATGGACTTTTGAGTTGATTCGTACTTCTTGTTGCTGTTAAAAAGGTTCTTGCTTTTACGATTGCTTGTTAACATTAATGAAGAGAAACGTATGGGCTCCAGCGCCTCTGAGGTGAGGTACAGATGACGGGTGACTCGAACCAAACACCAAGCGCGTACTGAGAAAATGGCACAAAAACACAATAAATATTTAAACGTCAAATTTATCCAGAACATTCCCGACGTCCCCCCCCCCACCGCCAGCGTGGTTCCGGGACAGAGACAGGGTGAAATTTGTCCAGCACGTCCGCTCACAGCGGTGGGACGTTGGGTTGCCAGGTGCCATAAATCCATAAACGCTCCGTAAGAAAACGGAACCGGCCGATCGGCGAAAGAAACGACAAAGGAAAAAGAAAGAAAGAAAGAAAAGAGAACAGCACCCCCGAGATTCCTGCCGCCACAACAGCCAATCGCGCTGCGCGGGGCGTCCTGGAGAGTCTCGTACCGAGAACGGGGAGGGGTGCCCGGTCACGGGAAGCTGGTCGACCGCCGACGGGACCGGTCGGTCCAGTCTGGCGGGACGGCTTGACCTCGTCCCAGTTCACTCGGATTTCGCCACGGTCCATAAAGAAGGAAATGCTGAAGAGCCCCTGCCCCCCCCCCTCCCTCCCGATGCCCCGCCCCCATCCAACCCCCCACCCCGCCACCCCTCTTCCGCAGTCCTCCGCACGGTCCTCTCGTCCCCTCACAGTCGGCAGAGGCAGAAGAGGGTGGGGATGAAGACGCCGAAGGCCACCAGGATGGGGAACATGAGGCTGCTGTTGTCGGCCGCGTACGGGTTGGGGGTCCGCGGGCCGGACTGCACGCGGTTCTTGGAGGCGGCGGCGCCGGCGGCGGCGCCGCTCTTCCGGCTCCCGTCCTCCCCGACCTCCAGCTCCTCTTCATCCAGATCCTCCAGCTCACGCTTCTCCAGACCAGGATGGGGCTGCAGCTTGGGAACATCTGGCAGGGAACGAGAAACGAAGCTGGAGCGATCTCGGGCCGCACCTTGTGTCCATGGATGGATTAAAATGATCCTAGTTGTCACGGTTACACCAGACACGTGCCCGTATCGCCTAAAAAGGGGTCAGCGGTGACCTAGCGGATAAGGAAGCGGCCCCGTAATCGGAAGGTTGCGGGTTCGGATCCCGAACCGCCAAGGTGCCACCGAGGTCCCCTTGATGAAGGTCCCGTCCCCACACGCTGCCCCCCGGGCGCCTGTCACGGCTGCCCACTGTCACCAAGGGTGACGGGTAAATACAGAGGACACGTTTCACCGTGTGCTGTGCTGCTGTGACAATCACGTCACGGCATTAACAGGTATGGTCTACCTTACAATAAACAGAGCCCGAGGAAACCATTTTTCACCCAACATCTCCATCATATGACACAACAAGGGATCATTTTGTGGCGCCGGGCTGCTGAATGCTCACCTTCTAAAGTCCCCTTCATGACGTACAGCGCACACACCTTCGGGTTGTCATAGTAACTCTACACACACACACAGAAGGAGAGGCAGGATTAATTCAGAATCAGCGCAGTATTTTAACCCCACTTCCTACCACGTAGTCCCTCAACTGAACCCTGAACGTCCCCAGGGGGACTGTCCCTGACTGTATCAATTCAGCATTAACGCAATATTTTTAATCCTGAATATAGAGGTGGAAAGTAGTAGCCTAGCGGGCCCACTCTCCTACGAAGCACAAGTCCCGGGTTCGAACCCCACTTCCTAGCGTCGTGTCCCTGAACCCCGAGACTCTCCAGGGGGACTGTCCCGGTCACTACTGACTGATTAATTCAGCATTAACGCAATATTTTAATCCTGAATATAGAGGTGGAAAGTAGTAGCCTAGCGGCCCGCTCTCCTACGAAGCACAAGTCCCGGGTTCGAACCCCACTTCCTAGCGTCGTGTCCCTGAACCCTGAGACTCTCCAGGGCGACTGTCCCGGTCACTACTGACTGATTAATTCAGCATTAACGCAATATTTTAATCCTGAATATAGAGGTGGAAAGTAGTAGCCTAGCGGGCCCGCTCTCCTACGAAGCACAAGTCCCGGGTTCGAACCCCACTTCCTAGCGTCGTGTCCCTGAACCCCGAGACTCTCCAGGGGGACTGTCCCGGTCACTACTGACTGTAAGGGCAGCGTGATTGTCACGCTAGCGTTCCTTGAACACCGCGGGGCGCCGTTACGAATGGCGACTAGCTGAGAAACTCCAGGTTTGTGCAGGTGAAGCAGGTCCGACCTGCTGCACCTCCCACACCTTCAGACCGTAAATATCTACTCTAACCTACAGGAAACTACAGGAACTACGCCAAGCGTGCTGAAGATCTACCGGGGGGACAAAACAACGTCCATACAGTTATCAGCAGAATAAGTATGCTTGTCGTATAATAAACCTTTAAATATTAGTTATTTTGCACAATTCTGTTGGTATAATTTAATATTATTGCACCAGTCACATGACCCATATCTATTACATGACATTTTTTACTGAAATGTTGAGAAGTCCTCTTGAAATGAAGATTCTAGTGAGAAACATCACATCTTATTCGTGCACCGCAGGTACCTTGACGAACTCCACAGTCAGCTTGGCGTTGAAGGTGGACACCTCCCCCTGGACGCTCAGTTTGCCCCTCTTTATGGAGAAGGCCACGATCTCGTCGTGTGCCGTGCTGTGTCCCACTCGCTCGAAGATGTCCAGGTCCTTCACCACCACGTGGCCGTTCAGGCGAATGTCGAACACCTGCAAGGGCCGATATACGGCGTCACCATGACGACCCTCTTGCTCCGCAAGATCTATTTACAGCCGCGGTCGCGTTCCGGGTGAGGAGAGATGTGGGACTCTCCCCCCCGCCCTGCTCCACACGCACCTTCTGCTGGGACTGTGCGAAGTACACCTCCGCGAACTTCATGACCAGGATGTAGTCTCCTTCCTCCCGGATGGGCACCTCGTACCCGAACGAGTCCTCGTTGTAGCGCTCCGTCTGGTACAGGATCTGGTCTTCCGGACTGGAGCGCAGGATGGGGAGACGCACGCCGTAATCGGACGCTGGGAGGATCAGATATAATAATACATTAACGTGCTCCTGGCCAGCAGTTTTCCTTCATATCATTCATATAAGTGTAATTATATATATATATATATATATATATGAGATTTAGTACAAAAACAGGGTTTTGTTCCAATTTCTTGGGAAAGTAATTGGATTTTTTTTTTTTTTGTAGTTTTGGCAAACCACGGATGAAGCAAAAGTACGTACGGTATTACAAGTACGTAATTAAAGTACACTTTTCACACACTGCGACGTTATTTCTTTTTTAAATTAAAACCACAAATTTACATTTACATTTTAAGCCGTTTGGCAGACGCCCCTCATCCAGAGCGACTTACAACGTGCTTCCATGTCACCATGGATGAAGTGGTCAGTTCAGGTTCACTAGGACCCCCAACTATGAATACAACCTTTTTATTCACTCTGTTCTAGTTTCTATACAGAAGTCAGACAAGAAGAAGGTTACAAGTTCATCTAAATCTTCTCTAAAGAGGAAGGTCTTGAGCTGCCGTGTGAAGGTGCTCAGTGACTGAGCTGGAAGTTCATTCCACCACCGAGGGGCCAAGACGGAGAAGAGTCTAGATGAGCGTCTTCCTTTTATCTTCAGAGATGGAGGGACCAGGCGAGCAGTACTGGAGGCTCGGAGTATACGAGGTGCAGTGCGAGGTGTAATAAGGGCTGTGAGGTAGGATGGTGCTACTCCATGTTTGGCTTTGTAGGCCAGCATCAGTATTTAGAACCTGATGCGTGCAGCTACTGGGAGCCAGTGGAGGGAACGTAGCAGAGGGGTGGTGTGGAGAACTTGGTAAGGTTGAAGATCAGTCGTGCTGCTGCATTTTGTATGAGTTGTAGAGGTCGGATGGTACATAGTGGTAGACCAGCTAGAAGGGAGTTACAGTAGTCCAGTCGTGAGGTTACTAAGGTATCTGGGTGGCCTGGGTTGACAGATAAGGGCGGATTCGTCTGATATCGTAGAGAAGGAATCTACATGAGCGGGAAAGGTTGCTGATGTGAGTCGAGAAGGAGATTAACGCATTAAACAGCGTAAGTGTCGCAGCAACGCTTGAGCTCAGCTGTATATGTGCAGGGAGCACACGAGTGGCAAAATAAACCTTCCTGATTGGTCAACGTGCTTGCGCAATTCGATTGGCTGTCGCTTTCTAGCACCAGCAAGGCGCCACAGTTCTTGTTTTGAATATTACAGCAAGCACTTACATCACATATTTTGCAAATGATTTCAATTTTATTGCTCATTTTACTTTACTTATTTCAGCATCATGCGTTTGTCTATACACAAAACTGGAATTTGTCGAGATTTGCCTGGTTAGTTTTAGCACGGACGTTAACTTCGGCCCTTTACTTTTTCCACGAGGAATCCAGGAGCTGTAAAAGGACGTGGAAACTGAACTAAGTGATCTGCTGCGGTCGTCCTTCGTCACCACGCGTTTCAGGGGAAATGTGCGTACGACCTTGGACTACTTCGGGTCGGGCACTGAAACCGAAACCCTGAACAAGGCCCGTCATTTATTTAACGCGGACGCGGCCACAGATGCCTCACACCCAACCCTGAGACCGGTTCTGCCCGTAACCTGAACGTTGTGTCTAGAGGGCAAAAGGTGATCAGATCTGACAATGCAGGAGCTGAACAGGTTCATCTGGGGTGGGGGGTCAGTCAGTGTTACTCCAGGGACGTGAGCTGATCATCATCATCATCATCTTCATCCACCATCCAGCGGCGTTTAGCGCACGTCTCTACGTGTTTGTGCGTGTTGCCAGATCGGAACGCTCATTACTCCGCTCTATTACGCCGTGACGGGTTGCCAGATCTGAGCCACATTGGTAAACCACCCCGGGAAAAAAAAATGAAATAAACCCCCCCAACCGGCAAACCAGAGAGACCGAGCCACGCTCGGCAACGCTCGGTGCACGTCAGATCCGCAGCACCGGGCCAGACCCCGCTTCCGGGCGGCAGCAGGAAGCGCCGGGCGCCTTGTCCTGACAGTTACACGTGTACTTCCTCCAGGCTAATAATAGCGGCCCGGTTCTCACCTTTCCCCACTTTCCCCTCCAGCGGGTCCTTCTTGTACTGGATGCCGTGCGTGTCCGTGTGCGCCTCCCCGCCGGCGTTCACGGCCCACACCACCCGCTCCGTCAGGTCCGCCCGGCACGCACCGTTTAGCAGCGACAGGAGCGCCGCCAGCAGCATGCCGCTCCCCGCCGCGGCCGCCCGCCGCATCGCCGCGGGTTCGACGCGCTCAGGCGCGACGCGGAGGCACCCCGCCGACCGGCCCCAGGCCCGCTAGCTGCCCCCCCGGCCAACCGCTCACCGACGCTGGCGGCCGCAGGCGTCCTCCGCGGGAACCGCGCTGGTCTGCAGCTCGTCCGGGCGGCGAAAGGCGGACGCGCTGAGGCTAATCCGGCGCTCCGGCGAGGGCCGCACGGCGCGCTGCCTGGCCGCCGCGGATTGGCTGCGCGGCGGGGGGGCGGGGCGCCCGGCCTCCCGGCGGCGTCTCCGATTGGTCGGTGGGGGTGCCGGTAACAGGGAAGCGGCCAATCGAGCCGCTACCAGGAACAGCGTGCCATTGGCTGGCACGTCATTTAAATATGCATCAGAAGGCCAACCGTGTTGTGACAAATGCCCCCGGAAATTCGAGAAACAGCTGAAAATCGCAATTCAACTATTGGAATTTTGAAAAAAGAAAAACTGCTTCTAATAATTGGGCTTTTTTTGAAACAATGACCTGAATGTGTGTGTCTTTGCCGTTTCCACCACTGTGTTCTCCCACGGTCACACTGAGATATCAAGATTTTTCTCCCTAATAGGCTACACCTTGTAAACATTTCTCTTCGCAAAATGAGTCCAACTGGAAACACGTTAGATGTAATGATTTGGATTGATACCCATATGGTAGTGGTAGTGGCCTAGCGGGTTAGACACTTACCTATTAACCAGAAGACCCGGGTTCAAATCCTGCTTACTACCATTGTGTCCCTGAGCAAGACACTTAACCCTAAGTTGCTCCGGGGGGACTGTCCCTGTAACTACTGATTGTAAGTCGCTCTGGATAAGGGCATCTGATAAATGCCGTAAATGTAATTCTTTCATGCTTTTCTATCTAAAACTTTGACAAGCAAATTATATGAGAGGTAGACATTTTGAATGGGCCGAAGGAAAGCGTGTGAGATGCGGTTTACGTGTCGCATGATAAAACCTCTCAGCTCTGACCAAGAACTAAAAAAAAGTCGGACTAAAAGTGAAGCAGCAATAAGCCTGGGGCGACTGCAGCTAGGTGGCAGTAGCTGAACACGTCACCTGCCTTTCCTGAGGTCGCGCCCTTGTCATCGGTATATACGGACGATTAAAAATCCATCCATCCCGTGTCCATTCTCCCTGGCGGCACGAGTGTCCACAGACGTGATCGTTGGGCCATCACCTGACACCTGAGGACTTCGGTGTTCATTTTTATTTAATGGTGTTATGGGAATGTGGCTCCAGTGAAATATCCCCCTTGCTTCACCCTAAAATAAAACTGTGTTTGTTCAGTGCCAACAAAAGCAGCAACTTTCAGGGGGTTTTAATGGCGGCCATATCGTAGCCTATTACAAAAAGAGAAGAAGTTCAGAAGCTGTCCCAACAGGAGACTGTTGCCATGACAACTGTTCCATCCATAGAAAATGTTCTGTTCGTGTTATACACCACGCCAGTGGGCGGATTTAAAGACACACACAATATTATGTACAACGAACTGTCTTCAAGACTCGGAGTCTACTGTTTTACACGAGTGCAAATGAGCGTCATGGTTTGGCATGCAAATGACAATTTTAAAAAAGACGCCAACGGCAAACACTGTACACGAAAACGCACGGAACACAGGCGCGGTTAACAGTGGGGAGTACACCGTCCAGGGTCGGGGAGGAGATACAGTACCAGGCCAGGACATCGTGTGATCAGATCACACGCACGGCGGTTGTAAACCGCATTCTAGAACACGGGAAGGCCAAAGATCAGTCCACGTATGGTGAAGAACCTACATGCCACATGGGGGGGTCTTCTTTCTGCTGCACTTCCTACTTCCTATTACGCACCATCAATACAAGTCACAGAGTAGGTCAACAGACAAGGACTCTACCACACACATATACACGGAGAAGAAGGAACATCTCACAGGACGTCATATTGCCTTGGGAAACACCATTTTCTCCGTCTCGCACGAGCACAGAGAGGACAGGTGGTTTTTGGTGGGTCAGAAAAGTGCTACGAATGGCAGGTGGAGATTGTTGGGGAAGAGCGGTGAAGAGCAACTGGGTTCTTCGTCCCTGCAGGGTTCCAGTTCGCATCCTCAGGACGGTCGGCTCAGAGTCAGGAGAATGTAATGTGGCCTCTAGCCTCGGGAGCAGGAGTGTCGTTTCAGCGAGACATCATGCGGACAAACTCTGGAAAGGGACGCGACCACGGTGAGAAAACAGTCAACTCTTGTCCAAACCATAATACAAATTTGACTGCGGAAGCATCATGGCTCACCCTCAAAGTCTACTCTCCCGTCCCCGTTCAGATCGATGTCTCGTAAAATATCCTCTAGGTCCCTGTGACCAACCTAGACGAGGAGAACCGTGAGTGCTAATAATATAACGTCAGTGGACTTCATGTCTGTACGTTCAGGGAAAACGTGAAGGCATCTCACCTGCTGCCCGAGGAGCTTCCTCATGGCCTCCCTGAGCTCCGCCGTGCTGATCTCACCGTCTCCGTTGGTATCGAACTGCCGAGGAGACAGGGACGAGACAGAATGAGACAGGCGCCCGGCTTTAGCAGGCGTAGCGGCCGCAGTAGCTCGGTCACCTCTTTAAAGGCGTCCCTGAGCTCCTTCACCCCGATCATGTCCGCCGTCTCAGCCAGCAGCTTGGGACCCATGAGCTCCACGAAGTCGTCAAAGTCCACGTGGCCGCCCACTGACCGAAGGACAGACAGACGACAGACAGTTTTTGTCATATTTCTCTCGGTTTAAATTATAAGTGAAAATCGTGAATGAGTGAAAATAGGACCGGGAGATCTTTCCATCCTGGACCTGCTGGATCCATCCCAGCAGTGTAGGAACGTTCTCACTCACGATTCATGTTGATCTGCTGGCTCAGTTCGATCAGCTCCATCTCTGTCGGCATGTAGCCCATGGTCCTCATGCAGTTGCCCAGGTCCTTGCAGCCGATGAAGCCGTCCTTGTCCTTATCAAACTCCCTGAAGGCTTCTCGCAACTCTAAATACGTCGAGAGGAGACGATTCAGCACCATGTACATTCACGGCATTAGTAGGGCCAGGGGGACGGTCCCCCTGGAGACACTCAGGGTCAAGTGTCCTGCTCAGGGACCACTAGCAGGAACTCACCATCGATTTCCTCCGGCCTCAGCTCCCGGTCCTGGAGGAACGAGAAGAAGAAGGGACAGAAGGTGAAGATGAAGAAAAGAAGTGCTGCAGTGCCGCGTCTCACAGACGGCCTTCCGTGTGGATTTATACGGGGTTTTTTTTCGTGGGGGGCGGGCGGGCGGGGCTCCTCCTCTGGATTTAACGGTGTGTCTCAGGTCTGGTGTCATTGGTCACGAACAGATTCCAGAAACGAATGTGAGCGACTAGGACAATGACGAGCACCTTTAAAGGAATGGAAGGGGGGAAAGAAGACGGATCCCAGAAGCCTCAGGGTTAACCGCACGGAGCAGACAGGAGCGTAAACACTGTCATCACTGACGTCACACACCCGACCCCGGCACTGTCACGCCCTCATCTGCTTTTAATGCCTGACTGTCCATCGCTCTGCTTCCTCCTGCACCGGGACAAACTGGATTCGGCGGTTCCATTTCATGGGCTTCTGGTTCAGAGGCGAGTGTTGTCATCAGGTGCCACTGAGGTCCCCGTGATGAAGGTCCTGTCCCCACACGCTGCTCCCCGGGCACCTGTCATGGTGCCCACTGCCCACCAAGGTGGAGAAACGCAGCATTCGGCGCGCGGGTGACACGACAACCTTCTGACCACGGCTCCGCTTCCTTATATTCCCAACAATTCGTGGTGCCACCACGTGCTGTGCTGCAGGGATTCGTGCACAACCAGCCCACCACAGAGAGATGAATTTTTATAAAAGTAAAAATGGCCTCGTGGCTGTAATGTTGAGGTCACACAAACAAGCAGAGATGAATAATTCTGGTTCCAAAAACTAAAATCCCTCACCGGGGTTTAGCTCCGTCTGGTTTCTGGACCTCATCAGGTGCCACATGCTTTTCCCACGTTACCGCAGCAGCGCACCACCCCACTTCTCCACCGCGGGCCCTGCAGTAGCTCAGAGTTAGATCAGTTATCTGTTAGAACTGGATATAACGCTTGTATTAATTTAACATTTGGAGAAATGTACACGTTAAGTTTTAAATGTCGGAAACGGCGTCGGAAGCTCATACAGAACCCAGCAGCAGAACCACACCTCCACACTGCTACGTTCCCTCCACTGGATCCCAGAATCTGCTCCATCATGCCTCTACAACTAATACAGAACCCAGCAGCACCTTCCCAACTTCTCCACACCACCACACTGCTACGTTACCTCCACTGGATCCCAGAATCTGCTCCATCCGGCCTCTACAACTAATACAGAACCCAGCAGCACCTTCCCAACTTCTCCACACCACCACACTGCTACATTACCTCCACTGGATCCCAAAATCCCAGAATCTGCTCCATCAGACCTCTGCAACAAATACAGAACCCAGCAGCACCTTCCCAACTTCTCCACACCTCCACACTGCTACGTTACCTCTACTGGATCCCAGAATCTGCTCCATCAGGCCTCTACAACTAATACAGAACCCAGCAGCACCTTCCCAACTTCTCCACACCTCCACACTGCTACGTTACCTCCACTGGATCCCAGAATCTGCTCCATCAGGCCTCTACAACTAATACAGAACTCAGCAGCACCTTCCCAACTTCTCCACACCACCACACTGCTACGTTCCCTCCACTGGATCCCAGAATCTGCTCCATCAGGCCTCTACAACTAATACAGAACACAGCAGCACCTTCCCAACTTCTCCACACCACCACACTGCTACGTTACCTCCACTGGATCCCAAAATCCCAGAATCTGCTCCATCAGACCTCTGCAACAAATACAGAACCCAGCAGCACCTTCCCAACTTCTCCACACCACCACACTGCTACGTTACCTCCACTGGATCCCAAAATCCCAGAATCTGCTCCATCAGACCTCTGCAACAAATACAGAACCCAGCAGCACCTTCCCAACTTCTCCACACCTCCACACTGCTACGTTACGTCCACTGGATCCCAGAATCTGCTCCATCCGGCCCCTACAACTAATACAGAACCCAGCAGCACCTTCCCAACTTCTCCACACCTCCACACTGCTACGTTACCTCCACTGGATCCCAGAATCTGCTCCATCAGGCCTCTACAACTAATACAGAACCCAGCAGCACCTTCCCAACTTCTCCACACCACCACACTGCTACGTTACCTCCACTGGATCCTAGAATCTGCTCCATCCGGCCTCTACAACTAATACAGAACCCAGCAGCACCTTCCCAACTTCTCCACACCACCACACTGCTACATTACCTCCACTGGATCCCAAAATCCCAGAATCTGCTCCATCAGACCTCTGCAACAAATACAGAACCCAGCAGCACCTTCCCAACTTCTCCACACCTCCACACTGCTACGTTACCTCCACTGGATCCCAAAATCTGCTCCATCAGGCCTCTACAACTAATACAGAACACAGCAGCACCTTCCCAACTTCTCCACACCACCACACTGCTACGTTACCTCCACTGGATCCCAAAATCCCAGAATCTGCTCCATCAGACCTCTGCAACAAATACAGAACCCAGCAGCACCTTCCCAACTTCTCCACACCTCCACACTGCTACGTTACGTCCACTGGATCCCAGAATCTGCTCCATCCGGCCCCTACAACTAATACAGAACCCAGCAGCACCTTCCCAACTTCTCCACACCTCCACACTGCTACGTTACCTCCACTGGATCCCAGAATCTGCTCCATCAGGCCTCTACAACTAATACAGAACCCAGCAGCACCTTCCCAACTTCTCCACACCACCACACTGCTACGTTACCTCCACTGGATCCCAGAACCAGAACTGATAACCAGAACCAGAACTTCATTGATGGGAACATGAAAGCTCTGGATTGTAATACATGTAAATTAACTAATTAATCACACTATTGACAAAGGTAAGGAATCATTTGTATGGAGTGCTATGAGTGGCAAAATTAAAAAAATACATCAACAATAAAATAATAAAATGTGCCATGAATTATTAATTACATGTTATTACTTATTACTAATAAGTTATTACTAATGAATTAAATATTTAGAACTAACACTCATCTTGCTTGTGTCGTGTCCCACGTCGCGCTGCCATTCATGCGTTCTGCCATATTGGTAAAATGCAGAAATAACTCCAACTACCTTCATAAATTGCTCCGCTTCACCCACTACATATTCAGGCTCCGCATCTTAGCAGCTCTGCTGCCCACCCGTAGTAGCTCCATGTTGGAAAGGACCAAGATCAGGGAACAGTGACAGAGACAAATCTGATGCCCTGAATGAGCACACATTTTTAAAAGATTGGGAAATATTTCAATATTATTTTCAGTTTTTACTGTCATGCAGAACGAATGATTTCCCCATGACATTTTATTATGTATTATTTTAGTGATGTATTTAGTTTTGGTATTAATAGCCCTCCATACAGCTGACAGCCTTAATTAATTTACTGTAAATTGTGTTTAAATCAGCTGACTTAATAAATAAGGTCCCAGCGGGACAGGCTTTCATCACAGCACGTCTCCACTCCAGCACGTCTGGTCACAGTCAGTTCGGCAGCACCGTGGCAGTTCTCCAGAGGGACATTCAGACTGTCCTGTCCTGTCTCTTCAGGTGCTGAGGTCAGCACTCAAGGTCTCTCCGACTCTCACGATGTCAGGCGGATGCAAGATGCAAATACACAACCACAAAATAGAATGCAAGTGAAATTTCTTGTTATGCACTTAACTATATTGTTATTATGCACTTTATTGTTGCAGGCATAGTGGTGGCCTAGCAGGTACGGAAGTGGACCCGTAATCAGAAGGTGCCACCGAGGTCCCCTTGATGAAGGTCCCGTCCCCACACGCTGCTCCCCGGGCGCTTGTCATGGTGCCCACTGCTCACCAAGGGCGATGGTTAAATACAGAGGACACGTGTCACCGTGTGCCGTGCTGCAGTGTCTCACAATCACTTCACTTTCAAAATGTTGATAAAAGGCAATAAGGAACCAAAGTGAATATGATGTGATCTTACAAGAGAATGTATAAGAAATGACCGTATGGTCGTACATACTTTATACGCACATAAAGATGTGAATACAGCTGTGTGTTCGGCAGCAGGTGGTGACGGGTGCTGGTAGCCTAGTGGGTAAGACACCCACCTGCGAACCAGAAGACCATAGTAATAATAGTTTTGGATTTTTCATTAGTTTTAGTTTTTATTTCGTTTAGATTTTTTTTTTCAAATTCAGTTAGTTTTAATTAGTTTTTAGAGGCAGATTTACTAGTTTTTATTAGTTTTGATATTTTGAAATTGCTTAGTTTTAGTTTAGTTTTTATTAGTTACAGTGTTAGTTTTAGTTTTTTTTTTTTTGTAAATTAGGATATTTGTCAGGTGCATGAATCAAAATCACCAGAATAGCCTTATCCATCTTAGCTCCGATAAGGTTATTGACTCTTGCAGCTCCGGGTGTTTTGAATTTTGGTTCGAGTGAAGTGGTGAACTTTTTGAAGGTAATCGAGCCACACAGTCGTGTAGACATTCCAGTCTTAATAAACAGATTTACCAACGCTTCTTCTCATTTGTGGTGTTCCTGCGTATTTACTAGCAGGCAGCTACTTGGTCCATTATGGATGCTGTAGTATCACGTTCCTTTCCCATGTTACCTGGCCTGGCTACCGCTTCTCTTTCGGGGGAGGGCGGGCGAGAGGCTAGCTTGTTCAGGTACTCTTGGTTCGCCTTTTTGTGTGAGCTTTTCAAATGGACTTTCAGATTCGTGGGGTTTTTCCCCTTGAGAAGTATTCCACATATTGTATCACCTGCTTCTACAACAAGGCACTTACTTTTATTTTTGCCACTGTCACAATCAAAGAAATCCCAAATAGGACTTTCTTCCGCTTTCTTCCGACTTCCGCTGCAGCCATCACGCTAGCCGGCGGCGTCACGGACAGACTATGGACACGTGACGTCACAGACCACGTGTTACCATAATGGTCAAAAACCTGGCTTAAAACTGGCAGCGTGAAGTAAATAGATTTTAATTCTTATTACAAAGACGAAAACGAAGGACGTTTTTGCTATAATATTAGTTCGTTTAAGTATGCACACCACCGTTTCAGTTAGTTTTTTTTTTTTTTTAACTCTTTATGTCAGTTAACGAAAATGCTTTTTCAATTCTAGTTTTAGTTTTATCGTTCGTTTTCGTTAACTATAATAACCTTGCAGAAGACCCAGGTTCAAACCCCAATTACTACCATCGTGTCCCTGAGCAAGACACTGAAACCTGAGTGTCTCCAGGGGGGGACTGTCCCTGTAACTACTGACTGTAAGTCGCTCTGGATAAGGGCGTCTGGTAAACGCTGTAAATGTAAATGTAAGGAGCTAAACCAGCAAACACATGAAGCTGAAAGGTCCTCCTCTTCCCGCCCCACCCACCACACACAGTGCTCATCCCTCATCATTCTGGGGTGATGACAGGGGGGTTAACGAAATGGCCAGCGGCGAGCCCTCAGTCAGCTTTTGGGGGGTCGTGACCTCTGAGCAGCGGCCACGTCTTCTTTAATCCATCTGAGCGAGGGCTGAAGGGCGGGGATGAACAGTCGGCTGCACCGTCCACCTCGACGGGCCCTTGACTGGTAGCACGGTTGTCACGGCAACAAATTACTGGTCTGATTAATGCACCACTCTGGCGCCCCGAACCCAATCTTGTCCTGCACGGCGGAACCGGCATCGCCCGCCGCGGCCATCTCACGTTCACAAGGCTGCTTGAGAGCGAATTAGCATAATGAACGTGCAACTTGGAAATGTCGGATCGAGCTCGTGGCAAACGCGAACCTGCGGCCTATAGTACCGCTCCTTTCCGTCTGCTTCGCTGCGTGCGAATTTGGTAAAAGTGTTTTGCATGTTGAAAAATTATTATCTTTTTTTTTTTTACATGTTCATTGTTTTTTCAGTTCCCGGCCATCGCGGTCAGGCTGAAACGGAGGCCAGACGGTTTCCGTCGTGTTCCAGCACTCGTCAAAGCCCTTTAGGCCCGGTTACGGCTCCGTTGTACGCAGTCTGACCACGTTCTCACCTCCATTCCCGCATTGGCTTCATTCCTCTGTCCCCTGGACCTGTCTGGGGACGGACGTGACCTCAGATCATGCTTGGTTCAGCCCTCCTGTCCGCACATTACTGGAGTATGACTCTCACCGGGGGGGGGACTGTCCCTGCGACGTCTTACTGAGAGTTGCTCAGGTCAAGGCCATTTACTACGCGTTGTAAAGGTTCCAGTAAACTCACTTCCTGTGCTTTAGAATTTTATTCTCTTAACGCTTAGAATGGAAAACAACCCGCGCGCCCCAACATTCTACACCCGGGATCCTTGCACGCCGGACAGACCTCCGTCCACAACGCCGACTTTCTGCAGGGGACGCATGGACCCGGGGACGGAGAGTTACGAGCAGGGACAGTGGGGCGGGGAGGAAGATCGTCCGCATGAATTAAAAAAAAAAATGTTCCGTTCATCCATCATAACAGTTTACAGAGCGCATTGTGTAGACTGGCACTTAGGACCTACACACTGTCAAGGGAACAGTAAACACACACACACACATATACACACACACACACGCACACACACACATATACACACACACATACAAACACACACACACGCACACACACACATATACACACACACACACGCACACACACACATATACACACACACATACAAACACACACACACGCACACACACACACACATATACACACACATACACACACACACATATATACACACACACAAACACACACACACGTACACACACACACACACACTATACACACACACACATCCAACACACACACGCACACACACACACACATACACACACACACACACATATACACACACACATACAAACACACACACGCACACACACACATACAAACACACACACACGCACACACACACACACACACATATACACACGTACACACACACACATATACACACACACGCACACACACACATATACACACACATACAAACACACACACACACACACCACACACACACACACATACAAACACACGCACACACACACATATACACACACACATACAAACACACGCACACACACATATACACACACACATACAAACACACACGCACGCGCACACACACACACACAAACACACACACGTACACACCCACACACACGTACACATACACACAAACAAACACACACACGCACACACACACATATACACACACACATACAAACACACACGCACGCACACACACACATACACGCACATACACACACATATGTGTGTGTGTGTGTGGGGCAGTGGTGGCCTAGCGGTTAAGGAAGTTGCCCCGTAATCAGAAGGTTGCTGGTTCGAATCCCGATCTGCTAAGGTACCACTGAGGTGCCACTGAGCAAAGCACCGTCCCCACACACTGCTCCCCGGGCGCTTGTCATGGCTGCCCACTGCTCACTCAGGGTGATGGGTTAAATGCAGAGGACAAATTTCACTGTGTGCACTGTGTGCTGTGCTGCTGTGTATCACGTGTGACAATCACTTCACTTTCACTTTCACTTTCATATACACACACACATACACGCACACACACACAAACACACACACGTACACACACACACATATACACACACCCACACACACACGTACACACACACACGCACACAAACACTATGAAGTCCAGTCAGCAGGTTATTAAAGAAGAAAGAAAAAAACAAAGTAAACGTCACGCGGCGCCGTAATTGAAGATGAGAAGTCGAGCCCTGAGGATCGTATTTGTGACGAGGACCAATCGGGGCCCTTCAGGCAACAGAACGTGTCACGCGCTGTCACAGCATGTCACAGCAGGCTCTTCATCGTGCTGGCTGACCAATCAGGTTCAGCGGCTGTGATGATCTCCCGCTCCGGCCCACCATCAGCCCAAATGTCATATTTACACAGAGCATCACATCTTTCAAATCAGGTTCTGTCGTGCCCGCTTTTGAATGGCGTCCGCTGGCCGGTCCCTCCGGCTCCGGTTTTTAATATTTCAGGGACATCGTTGGACTGGCGGGCGCAGACGGGTTTTATTCGCGTCACAGTCATCTTGCGATTCATAATTTATCAGACGCGAAATGTAAAACAGGCCACGAATTCCTGCGGCAGCAATGCTGTTGGCCCCAGCGGTCCCGTCTCCGTTCTGCAAGTCCACCAAACTACCAAACAATCGCCGGAATTACGAGGACCAGGTCCAAGGCCCCAAAAATGCCACAAATAATATTCTACAGTTGTACAGGAACTAGAACCCCGAAATCCCTTTACGGAACTGCCTTGGATTCTGGGCCATCAGATGACCACGAGATGAAAATGTCCGTCCTCCACCTGGAAATGATCCCAACCATGTCTGACAGTTAAATTCCCCTCTGTGACGTATGTGACGGTGGCGTGTAACGACGCCGTAATTCTCACAAGCCGAAAAAGACGATTCCAAAAGAGGCGAAGCAGCCTGGGAGCGCGGCGCGGCGCGGAGAATGTGCAGAATGTGAGTCGTGGAGTTACAGGAAGTCCAGACATCAGCTTACCTTCACGGAGACATTCTCCATCGGAGACGTCACACGGTTTCCAATTACCGATGAAGCCTGTGTGTGTGTGCGTGTGTGTGTTATTTCTAATATGCTATGTTGACCTCTGCGAGTTCGGATGAAGGACAAGCTGCTGGATCGCCATGGAGACCCTGGAAAAAGTGACAGAGGAGCGAAGGAGAAGGTGGCCAACCCATTAAATGTGAGCAGTCAAAGGCTGAGACCAGAAGAGGGAAAGTGTGTGTGTGTGTGTGTGTGTGTGTGTACGTGTGTGTGACAATATGTCATGGCATATGTCATGAGGAGTGTGAAAGAAAGCTGTGATTACTTGTTCATTTGCCAACTATCCTGGTCTCTCTCTCTCTCTCTCTCTCTCTCTCTCTCTCTCCTTCGCTCCCTCGCTCTCCTCTCACAGTTTCAGGCGGAGCGTCTCATTCACGGCGAACTCTTGTACTGGTGGACTGTTAAACAGGCATAGCACACACACACACACACACACATATATACACACACGTACACACACACACACACATATACACATACACGTACACACACACACACGTACATAAACACACACACACACGTACACACACACACGTACATATACACATACACGTACACACACACACACACACACACATATACACATACACGTACACACACACACACACACATATATACACACACGTACACACACACACACACATATACACATACACGTACACACACACACACGTACATAAACACACACACACACGTACACACACACACGTACATATACACATACACGTACACACACACACACACACATATATACACACACGTACACACACACACACACACATATACACATACACGTACACACACACACGTACATAAACACACACACACACGTAAATAAACACACACACACACACACATATATACACACACATACACACACACACACAAATATACACATACACGTACACACACACACGTACATAAACACACACACACACGTACACACACACACACACACACATACACGTACACACACACACATACATAAACACACACACACACACGTACATAAACACACACACACACGTAAATAAACACACACACACACACACATATATACACACACGTACACACACATATACACATACACGTACACACACACACGTACATAAACACACACACACACGTACACACACACACACATATACACATACACGTACACACACACATGTACATAAACACACACACACACGTAAATAAACACACACACACACACACATGTACACACACACACACACGTACATATATGCATTCAAACTGCTGCTATTTATTACTGACCGAGCGGAATAAGAATAATAATTGGTGGTAATGGTTTATAAATGTTTACTACGGGAATAACAGACTCAGTCGGGGCGGCGGCGTCATCATTTACTCCTTAATAAATAATCCGCACAACTCCCTACAAGGTCAACACACACACACACACACACAAGCATGAACGCACTAACACATGACAACACGTGTAAACACAGCTGCAGGAGTCGCGCGCCCCATAAACCCCGAAAACGTTTTCACGCTGCGTCTCGTGTAAATAAAGGCGCGTTCAGGGTCCGTTTAGAAGACCCGAGACGGACCAGAAGGACCTCAGCGCAGCAGCAGGACACAACGGGGGTGCACACACACACAGGCCCGGGACACTTCCATTCAGGAGCCCGGGGACATTCTTCCCCCTCCGGAATTAATGCCGGTGGCCGGATTCCATCCTGTCGCCCTCTTCCCTCACTGTGTGTGTGTGTGTGTGTGTGTGTGTGTTTCACCCTTAATGAGGACCTTTCACACAGGAAACACACACACACACACATAACAGAGAATTAAATGAAATGGAACAGAAAGGAAGCGTGAAAGATTTTCTTTTACTTGGTTAACTGTAGGCGTAGGATTTGTTCCATTGTGGGTTTCATGACGTTTCCAGTCCCACAGGGACGTTGTTGTGTATTATCTGATGAAAATATGCGCGAATATGCAAATACGCGGTTAATAAGTGAGAAGCAATTACGACCTGCAGGATCAGGACCACGGCTCACATTTTACACCATCCTGAGAGGATCTCCACACGACTGCAACCAAAACAACCGCAACTACGACTAACAAACACGACTACACACGACCGAAACGACTACAACCGAAACTACGACAAAATGAACACACGTGGAGTTCTGTACTTCACAAAAAAGGTGAAATAAGTTGGTTCTCCAACAGTCTTGAAGGAGTTCCCAGAGGTGTTTAGCTCACCCCAAACCATCTGGACTGGGTTCAGGTCCGGTGACTGTGGAGACCAGGTCTCCACTTTTTGTTAAGTACAGAACTCCACATGTGTTCATTCATAGTTTTGATGCCTCAGTGAGAAAATATGAAGATGAAGAAGACACGTTGAATGAGAAGGTGTCTCCAAACCACAGGCCGGTACTGTACAACTAACACGCACAATTACATCTGACACAACTTCACAATCTGAACCAACCAGGATGGATTTGAACACAGTAAAGATATTCTGTAATTTTTAACCTTTTAATGTCACAGTCACATGTAACATTGTAATATTTTGCCTTCAGTTTAGCACCCTGTTTCTGGACATCAACACATTCAGGTTTCAGAAGAAGCTCCTCCATTTCATCCTGGGACAGTAACCCCATCATCCACCCTGGATCTGCTGGAGGTCTGCTTTGGGAGGTGCACGTAAAGGACTAGTGATGGAGAACGTGGAGGAGGTGGAGATGTCTGCTGCCCACCTGTAACGTTCTGCAAGCTCCAGGTCTTACCTGTCCGAACACGGACTTCAGGATGGGCCGCGGGTTGAAGTCCGATTCCGAGGACGCGGGCAGCGGGGACGACGACACCTCGCCGCCGGTGGAGGAACTCGGGCGCCGGGGGTCCAGCGAGAGAACCGGGGCGGGTAGAGAGCGTCTGTGGTCGGGCTGGTCCTGGTGGTGATGGTGGTGGTGATGGTGGCGATGATGGTGGTGGTGGCGGTGGTGCGGGTGTCGCCGCTGCCTCTCCCCGCGGTTCTCCTCCTCCCGCCTCCGGCTCGTACCTCCGTCCTCCGGCGCCGGGCGGCACAGCGGTCTGCGGGAGCTGGCGTCGCTTTCCCCGGGACCCGGGCCGAACGCGGACCGCCGGCTCGCCGCCGCCGAACATCTCAGCAGGGAGGTGGTGGAGTCGCTGTTCGGGAAGGAGAAGCTCATCGCTCCACCTGCTCCACCTCCTGCCGAGAAGGTTCTGCTCGCCAGCGGATCGCGGAGGGAGACCACGCTAACGTCTTCAGAATAGATATATAGAATGTGGACATGACTCCACCCTCCTGAGACATTTACTCCACCCTGAGACATTTACTCCAACCAGAGATATTTACTCCACCCTGAGACATTTACTCCACGCTCCTGAGACATTTACTCCACCCTGAGACATTTACTCCACCCTGAGACATTTACTCCACCCTCCTGAGACATTTACTCCACACAGAGATATTTACTCCACCCTGAGATATTTACTCCCTCCTGAGACATTTACTCCCTCCTGACATATTTACTCCACCCTGAGACATTTACTCCACCCTCCTGAGACATTTACTCCACACAGAGATATTTACTCCACCCTGAGATATTTACTCCCTCCTGAGACATTTACTCCCTCCTGACATATTTACTCCACCCTGAGACATTTACTCCACCCTCCTGAGACATTTACTCCACACAGAGATATTTACTCCACCCTGAGATATTTACTCCCTCCTGAGACATTTACTCCCTCCTGACATATTTACTCCACCCTGAGACATTTACTCCACACAGAGATATTTACTCCACCCTGAGATATTTACTCCCTCCTGAGACATTTACTCCCTCCTGACATATTTACTCCACACTGAGACACTTACTCCACCCAGATATTTACTCCTACAATAAACTGTGCAAAACCAGAGCTGGGAGCACAAAATAAAAACCCTGCATGTCAAACACTGAGCAAATATTCATGTACCTGCAGCAGAACATGTCGTCTCCTCCTTCTCTGTATTATGAGTCTGTTTTGATCATTCATTAGTTTCATTAGAGACGGACATTTACATTTACGGCATTTACCAGACGTCCTTATCCAGAGCGACTTACAGTCAGTATTTACAGGGACAGTCCCCCCCCTGGAGACACTCAGGGTTAAGTGTCCTGCTCAGGGACACGATGGTAGTAAGTGGGGTTTGAACCTGGGTCTTCTGGTTCATATAGTCAGTAGTTACAGGGACGGTCCCCCCTGGAGACACTCAGGGTTAAGTGTCCTGCTCAGGGACACGATGGTACTAAGTGGGGTTTGAATCCAGGTCTTCTGGTTCATATGCGAGTGTGTTACCCACTAGGCCACTAGCACCACCAGTGAAGATGAACTTCACTTTTGAATCAGGACTGTTTTAGACGGTCCCATCCTTGACGTAAGATGTTTAGAAGTGCTGCCTCGTCTTTTGTCACGGCAGAGTGACAGTGTGTGTCCTCGTTTGTCGACTTTGTGATCTGATCCAGCGATGATGACCGGTCATCCTTCCTCCCCGCTGATCCCTGCTGGTGCTGATGATGCTTGTTTTTATGGATGACATGACGCTCATTTTGTTCAGCGTAGGAAATGTTATACAATTTAAATTTTACACGAAATAATTGTATTTAATTTGATTTAAATGCATAATTAATCCACAATGATATCATGATTTGGTACAAATGCAGCAGGCAGGAAAGGTCTCGTTCTTCACCAGCGCCAGCTGGGGGAAATGTTGTGATATGAACGATATGAAGCATTTGAACATTTCACCCCCTCCACTCTTCTCCTCAGCACCCAGACCCCCTCCAGAGTCTCATGGAGGGACCGCCAGAAGGATCCTGGTCCCTGTCAATGAACTGCTGACGAGACGAACCAGGGGGTCACCACAGCCACCACCACCGTAACAACTACAGCTTCAGGGATCTTCAAATGGACCAGCAGCATCATGGTGGACACGTAATGTTGACCATGACACTGGACTAGAACCTACTCTGCCCTGTCCAGCGCCTCCAAACATGGACAGAAGCTCTAGACTACACTGTGGACGTCTCCACCTCTTTCTTGGACAGAATGTGCCCATGTAAAAAAGAGGGGAAATGGCTTGTAGGAAGTGTGTGTGTGTGTGTGTGTGTGTGTGTTTCTAGGATGTTCTTGCAGTAATAGTGAATTTAGGCTCACGCTGGAATGACTGCGTATAAGACAGACGCGGCAGAAGTGCAACACCAAGGCGTGGCTGCTGGAGGCCGTCAGGGAGTGATGGGTCTTCAGGCTGGTGGTGGTAGTCTTAACCCTGAGTGTCTCCAGGGGGGGACTGTCCCTGTAACTGCTGGTTGTAAGTCTCTCTGGATAAGGACGTCTGGTAAATGCTGGAAATGTAAATGTCTTCGTCTCTCACAAACGGCCACAGTCTCGCGCTTCATTAGGCTCGTCCCTCGTCACGGAGAAGTGGGCGCCGGCATTTAGTCGCTGCTCGGCTGATCTCTGAGGGACATTCACGTCCTCCCTGCACTAATCCGGAGGACGGGATTTCTCCAGCTAACAGCCGCCATCACGTCTTTCCCCAGCTGGACAAAGGACGATGCGCCTTCTATCTACACAATGCTGAGGTCTGCAGGGTCCTCCACCGTCTCCTCAAACCTCCTGATGGATGGAGCTCCTATTAAAGGGCGCAGCTTGACATTCCTGTACATGGACTAATCCTGGTCCCCGGGGTGGTAGTAGCCTAGTGGGGTAAGACACTCACCTATCAACCAGAAGACCCAGGTTCAAACCACACTTACTACCATTGTGACACTTAACCCTGAGTGTCTCCAGGGGGGGACTGTCCCTGTCACTACTTCTCTGGATAAGGACGTCTGGAAATGAAAATGTAAATGAAGTCCATTTCTGCCTGTCATGGCTGCCCACTGCTCACTCAGGGTGATGGGTTAAACGCAGAGGACACATATCACTGTGTGCACTGTGTGCTGTGCTGCTGTGTATGACAATCACTTCACTTTATTTTCGACTGGATGTCGTTTATTCATTTGCTTTTAAGTTAGAGGAAGGCCGGAAAGAGAAAAGTGGACACGGCGTACGTCACATACATATAAATACAGATGCGTTCACATTCCTGTTTAGAACCGCGGAGCTCCGGCTGGGAAACCAAAACCGGCAAATTCAGAGGCGGAATTCAGGCAGCGGGCGCGACCCAGACAGTAGCGGTTACGGACACGTTATCTGCGACAGTCCACTCAGCGTGACCCGTCCCAACGAGAGGACATCTTCACTGGTGCCTTGGTTGAGGCGCTTGACGAGGCTCTTTTCGAAGGTCAGCGGGTGGTAACCTCCATACGTGCAGTAGGTCTTGTGCTTCTCGTAGTAGTGGCACAGGCTGGTCTTCCTGTGCGAGGGCAGGAACTCGTAGACGTTCACCTTCTCGCAGAGGTTCATCATCAGGGCAATGCCTTGGAGAAGCAGCTCATTTAGTAATCCACCATTAAAATGTACATTTCTCCATCATGGTCTCATGTTAAAGATGCCTGCAAACTGTAGAATCGATTATAGAACCCGTGTTCTATAACAAAACCCGTTCTTTCACACACAAACATGTTTTTAAAATGCTTTAACGCTGAAGTTCTCATCTATTGTTCTGTTTCGTACCGGAGAACTCAAGTGTTACTGAAGATTTGAACAGTACAGGATTTCTCCACAACTTCATTCATATCCTCATCCTCGTAAACATCTGAACAATGTTCACCTGAAAACTTCCACCTGGTCACCTGGCTGCAGAGACAGAATCTAAAATTGAAAATTGGCACCTGCCCAGTGAAGTTCTACGGTAGGATCTACGGCCTGATTTCCACCCACCTTGCATTCCGGTAGAAGGCGGGTTGAAGACCAGGTTCAAAACAGTGTTGTCCTGAATCACATCCCAGAGGTTCCAGTGATAGGAGGGGCTCAGGATGTAGAACGGCTGGTCGGGATGGAGCTGCCGATACTTCTGGTAGGACTTGAAGAAGTCAAAGTCTGGCTTCTTGTACCACTAAGACGGAGACGGAAGAAGCGGGCGCAACACAGAAAACACAAAAAAACGGGTCCCGTTACACCGATCAGCCATTACAAGCAGCTCGGACCTGGCAAGGCACATCACATCACATCAGATGCTCCTCAAACCATTCCAAAGCACCAATACTGTTTCCATGACGGATGTTTGGGTAGGTGGCCCGCCAAGGTTCCAAAGCAAGGCTCCACCGGCTTCACTGGGTCTCCGTCCTTTGACATAAAGTAATGGCCGATCGGTGCTGGAGACTTGTCCAGGATCCGTACTCACGTCTGTCAGGTTTCTGGAGTAAGGCGCCGGGTCCCACACGAGCAGAACCCCCGTCTGATAGAGATGCGAACTGGAGAAGGCGTCCCAGCTCTTCACCACGACCTTTATTACAGCAGAATGAAATTAATCGTTTTTTTACGGAAAATATGGCGTTTCACCAACTTGCACTGCCTGTCAGAAGTCTGGACGCCCCAACTCAATTATGGATCTTGCATTTTTTATATGATAGAATGACCCGGAAGATGCAGGACTATATCATGTGAGGATTGTATGGGTCTGCACTTTTCACGTGTTGTTTGACCATCACCTTTAGCCAAAAATCCGTAAAACGGGAGAATTGTGAGCCATTAGTGCGAGAATCGGTTTCGTTATCTGCGAGCTTTCTTAGCAAGAACAGTTGTTGTTTTTTTTATTCCCCAGGCGAGATCGAGTAAAGATATGTTTAAAAAAAACAACAAATTTTAATTGAGACCGTAATAAAAAAAAATGGGAAAAGTGACATTCTTATTAGTTCTGTAACGTATTTAATGATTAAAAAAAGGTGTATGTGTGTGTGTGAGAGGGCAGACCTTCTACCTCTCCCTCTCTGGTGTGTGTGTGAGAGCACAGAACTCCCATGCGCAGACCTTATCCCCCTCTCTCTCTCTCTCTCTCTCTCTCTGGTGTGTGTGTGTGTGTCTCCAGGGGGGGACTGTCCCTGTAACTACTGACTGTAAGTCGCTCTTGGATAAGGGCGTCTGATAAATGCTGTTAATGTAAATGTCAGCCCCACCCCCTAAAAAGGCGCGGCCGCAGTCCGGGAGGAAGTTTCAAATAAGGTCATGCACACCTACACTGACACACACTGATACACGCATACACTCCCTGCACATTCCACACCTCCTGCTCCCTGGGAGAATTTATATTGTCCTGCCATTGTGGGATTTATTTTATTGCGTTGCCGCAGCCACAGCATTTAATGACCAATATGACGCAGTATTATGTTTCATGATTTAAATGATAGCATTGAGATGACGACTTGCGCTGTGCCCTTTTTGTTTCCTGGACTGATTTCTTTGGTTTTATGTCTAAGATCTGTGTATTTACAGCTCTCTCCCTCCATCTGACCCCCCTGAGTTGGCCCACCACCGCCCAGGCAGGGTTAGAAGAAGAAAAGAAGAAGGATTATTGTCTCAGTTTTGGTTTGCATTCCAGTTGCATTTTGCCTCCAAATCCGTTACATTTCTAGGTCACATTATTAGTGGAAAAGACAAGGACCCGTCATCTAAACACCCCACAGCCGTTACTGTAAAACAGTTGTTGTCGTTTATTGGCCTTTTGTTCCTACTGTAGAATGTCGGTTCTGGTTGGATACTTCATGTTACTTTATTATTTTGCATTATTTTACCGCGTGCATTATAATAATTTTTTCTTATTTCTTGATTTGATGTTTTTATGAACTTATGTACCCCTTGTGTGTCTGTTGTTTTTTTTGTTTTTTTTGTATAGCATTCTTCTTTATGGCTTCATCTTAGTTTCCAAAACCACCAGAGAGTCGGGGCGTCCAAACCCGACAAGGTATTTGTGAGAATCCCACCTTGGAGTTTACCAGGCGGAGGGTGGTCTTGTTCCCCACATCTACACTGTAACCGTCCGTTGTTGCGGAGTTAAAGCGAAGCACGGCATCATGGGAGTCTTTCAAGAAAGAAAGAAAGAAAGAAAGAATCCAAATGAAACATCATTTCCAGGTCAGTGGCTCTAATAAGTAAACTTTTATTATGCTCATGCCCCTCTTTCACATTTTACCTAAAACTTCCACATTGTGACCAAAAAATAAAAGCTGTTGGGGATTTTCCAGTGAAATATATCGTGCGTCACCTGCCCTCTGCTGACGATGCACCCCTGAATCAAATTATGGACTTCAAGGTCCTGAAAGCCTGGACAACCTGGAACTGGGGACCACAATTCCAGGTTTTGAGGCCCTACAGGTTCTCGAGTTCAACATTTCCAGGTTCTTGAAGGCCACTTATCACCTGTGATGATTGAGATGTGCAGGATCCTTGTATTTCCTGTCTGTATCTGTCAGTATGGCCATTAACACTGCAATATCTTACCATTGAAGCAATCATAAAAAAAAACTAAAGTACTGATCATAATTGTGGGCTTCAAGAACCTGGAATTGTGAAGTTCACAGGCTTTAAAAGGCCTGCTCATCACGTCCACTTCCACGTTTCGAGGTCGGAGTGGCCACGACATGTAAAACCCTGATTCCTTATCAGGCGCCGGGCTGATCGTGTCCTCGCAGAGCCGCTACACATTAACCAGAACGTGGAACAATGCTCTCTGATAACCGCCTTCCAGAACCATCTCTCCATCTTGTTATTAAATCAGCGCTCTTGAAATGTACATGATGCATTGGATATACGGTCGTATGTTTATGAACGGACAACGCCGGACACTTCCTGTCCATCGTGTGGTTTACGGCTGTAACTTCAGAACGTCACCGTCATGCTACCATCACACCAAAAGTGACACCGTTATGTTCTATTTCAAAGGATATTTTAATGGGATTCATCTTCATCCTGCACCATGGTGCTTACCAATCTCCGGTCCCAGTCCCGAGTTGAGTAAAGCTCCTGCAGACGTGACCACAGCGCAGCTCCTCAGAGGACCCAGGGTTTCCTCCAGGCTTTTTGAGGGAAAGCTCCTCTCCCACTCGTCCCCTGAAAACGGCCCATCTCCCAGCTTCACGACGCTGAGAGGGACCTGCTTCTTCAGCGCACACATGATCTCCTTCCGGCTCCGCTCCCCGCTGCGCCCTCTCACCCTCGGCCGGACGCCGAACCATCCCCTCGGCCTCCCCCGGACCGCCTGGCGAATGTCCACAGGCGGCGCGTCCTCTTGGCGGGAGCCGTGTCCCTCGAAGTCCCCGGCGGCGGGCCGGCTGAGGTTGAAGAGCGTGTAGGATGCGGCGGTGAGGATGAAGGTCAGGAGAAAGCACTGCCGCTGGAGGCTCCCCTGCATGGTTGAAGGCTCCTCCAGCGCATCGCCGGGCAGCGGAGGCTCCTCCCGAGTCTTATCGCACATCTGCGGGTGAAGAGGACCTTTGGACAGCAGTTACTTGCACGCAGTAAAGTTTACGGCCTGAGCGGCGCGGTGCAGCCGCGGGCAGATGAGCCCGCTTGGAAATGCATGCAAACCAACCTTCTACGCAAAGCCTCCTCTGATGCCGTTCCAGTTCGTTCATGTAGCAGAATACGGGGCACATTTGGTGGAAAAGGATATAAATGACACCAAATAATGAAAAGTGGCCTAGCAGGCCACATCAGGGATGAGAAATCGCTTATCGTCACATGCCATGAAGAGCAGAGTGTAAAACAACGGGAAATATGGGTTTTATGGGCAGTAAATTGCATGATGAGCGTCCCGTGATGCCGTGTAGATAGATACTGCAAATAAACCATATTAACCGAGAGCTGCATGCTGCGGGACTTCTGTCCCACTGCCAGAACTGGCCAGTAAAAGGATCTTATTCCTTTACATTTCCAAAAGGACTGTTTTATACTCATTAAGAAAGAATTAAGGTTCCACAAAGCAGGGTTTCTTCTTGGACAGTCATGGCCTTCTGTCTTTTTTTTAATATTTTGTCCACCTCTCTGTGAAAATTCATCTGTACTCCCGTTAAAGTGGCGCCCCCTGGTGACCACAGGGATGTCCTCCTTTTATGAATTAACTGAATTTATTTGAAAGTGGACACAATGTCACAATTTTTTTTTTTTTTTTTAGAAATGGATAGTTTTAATCTTTGGCTTCCAAAATATATATGGAACTTCTAAGTTCTACAAAAGCATACGGAGAACTTGCATGAGGATGCACACCATGACACATGCAGATAAGATACTTCCCCCTGGAGAACACGTCTGAAGCTGGAACTGCGGTTCTCCTGTCAATGATTAACGTGTTCAGAAATTCAGATGGACAGGAGGAGAACGTTTAAAAAGCCACGCAGAGGACAGCTGGACCAGGGCGAAACCATGGCCGACTCGTTCCGTTCCTTTTCAGATGCAATATTGCCTGCGCAGAATGTATTTCATGACTAAGTGGAAACAGGAAATGAAGCTGCGATGAAAAGTGCTGAGAGATCCGAACTTGTATCTGTAGTATATGAAGGTAGGTGGTAGTCTAGTGGGTAACACACTCTCCTAGAAACCAGAAGACCCAGGTTCAAACCCCACTTACTACCATCGTGTCCCTGAGCAGGACACTTAACCCTGAGTGTCTCCAGGGGGGGACTGTCCCTGTAAATACTGATTGTAAGTCTCTCTGGATAAGGGCGTCTGATAAATTCTATAAATTTAAATGTAAATCTTTTGTCTGACTGCTAACGCTGAACTAGGTAAATATTATTCATGATAAATGACGTCCCGTTTGACTTTTCCCGGTACGATCAGGGTTCAAGGTTGATCAGTATTGTAGTGGAAACTTTTAATGATCCGTAATAAATCAGAGTGAACGACTCTGGACAGGACTAGAACTTTAGGGACATTTCTCAGGACACTTCTCCTGCGAAAGTCCATTTAACGTCACTTTCCCCAGAGCTGCAATGTCCTCATCGCTTCCCTGATTAATACGGCCGATTAGCAGCTTTTCGAACTTCATGGGATGGTAGCTTCCTACAGTACAGCTCCAGCTGCGGTGCTTCTCGTAGTAGTGGCAGAGGCTGGTCCTCCTGTGCGACGGCAGGAACTCGTACACGCTGACCTTCTCACAGAGGTTCATCATCACAGCAATGCCTACAAAGCAACATGTTATTATAATATAAAGCTGGACTAGGGCCATTATGCCATTAAATAGTCAAAAAGGAGCCTAAAGCCAAGAGACAGAATCATCTACTGAAGAAGAAGCCAATGTAATTGTACATCTACCGCACTACTAAAGGGTGGTAGTAGCCTAGTGGATAACACACTCGCCTATGAACCAGAAGACCCAGGTTCAAACCCCACTTACTACCATTGTGTCCCTGAGCAAGACACTTAACCCTAAATTGCTCCAGGGAGACTGTCCCTGTAACTACTGATTGTAAGGGCGTCTGATAAATGCTGTAAATGTAAAATGTAAATGTAGTTGAGGAACAGAACTGAACTTGAGGGAACTTCAAAAATGCCTTAAATATTGAAGTTTTCTTTATACAGTGAATACATGTAATACAATGAGCCGTTACGGCACTTTTACATCAGCCGCCCTTATCCAGAGCGACTCACAGGCAGTAGTTACAGGGACAGTCCCCCCCTGGGGACACTCAGGGTTCCGTGTCCTGCTCAGGGACATGATGGTACTGAGTGGGGTTCGAACCTGGGACTCTGCAGGTTTTACTCACCTTGCATGCCGGTGGATGGAGGATTCGGTACAATATTGGGGACGGAATTGTCCTGAATCACATCCCAGAGGTTCCAGTGGAAGGCTGGACCCAGGATGTAGAAGGGCTGTTCTGGGAACAGTTTACGATACTGCTGGTAGAGCTTGAAGAATTTAAAATCTGGTTTCTTATACCACTAGGGGGAAGAAAAATGAAGAACTATATGTGGTGAAGTTCCTTTCGTTTCTCTGTAAAGATCTGACGGGGACTTACTTGTGTCAGGTTCTTCGAGTAAGGAGCTGGATCCCAGACGATCAGAGTCCCCGTCTTGTAATCAGGAGATCTGAAGAACTTGTTCCACTGCAGAACCACTAACTTGGTGCAATAACACAACATCAGCAAGACGTCAGGCAACGTTGGCCAATTAAAGGTCAGGACAGAATGTTCATGGTTCTAAACGTTCTACCTTGGAGTTGACCAGACGGATTGTAGTTTTATTCCCTACATCCTGGCTGTAGCCAGTAGTTGTTGCAGAATTAAACCGGATTACGGCATCGTGGGAGTCTGAAAGAGGACAAAGTGTTCAGTTTTTGCCGCGGTTGATGGTCCAGGTCGCGTGTGGTTAATCGTTTCACCGTGTAGTCCATGCTGTTACCCTTTCTCAGAGGGGGTCACCACAAAGACGTCTTTTATTTGTAGAGACTTGAACTCCAGTGCGGGTTTTACATTTAACTCCCAATCATTTTTACTAATGAAGAAAAATAATGAGCTCGTGCAGATTGTCATTGTCATACACAGCAGCACAGCACACGGTGACACGGTGAAACGTGTCCCCTGTATTTAACCATCACCCTTGGTGAGCAGTGGGCACCATGACAGGCGCCCGGGGAGCAGCGTGTGGGGACGGGACCTTCATAAAGGGGACCTCAGTGGCACCTTGGCGGATCAGGATTCGAACCGGCAACCTTCTGCCGCTTCCTTCACCGCTAGGCCACCACTGGCTCTTGATGAAGGCACCACTGGTATGTTTCTGTGTAGCCAATGTTACCATAACGTTCAGGGAATATTTTTTAAATGTTTTCTTTATGTTTATAATAGAACTATTATAGAACCAGAGAGCTAAAAGTGGGTTTGTTTGGAATAAAATATGATCTCCTGTTCACCTCCTTCATAACAGATGCAGAGCCAACAGCAAGATGATGAACCTGCACCATGGTGCTTACCAATCTCCGGTCCCAGTCCCGAGTTGAGTAAAGCTCCTGCAGACGTGACCACAGCGCAGCTCCTCAGAGGACCCAGGGTTTCTTCCAGGCTTTTTGAAGGAAAGCTCCTCTCCCACTCGTCCCCTGAAAACGGCCCATCTCCCAGCTTCACGACGCTGAGAGGGACCTGCTTCTTCAGCGCACACATGATCTCCTTCCGGGTCCGATTCCCACTGCGACCTCCCACCATCCGTCTCACGCCAAAGTAGCCGGACGGCTTCCCTCTGACGTCCCCTGAGACGTTCCCGGTCCTGGGAGGACAGGCCGCCGGCTGGTCTGTCTCTGGTACGTGTCTGTCAGTGAAGGTGTGGAGGCCACCGTGTGGCATGTATAAAAACAGGCTCATGGTGACGGACAGGGCGAGGGCGCAGAGGAAATACGTGAAAAGCATCGCTGGAGAACCTGAGGTGAAGGCCTGAGAGAAGTCTCATGCAAACTCGGGCCTCTGGTCTGTATCTAAGGCAGTAGCTTCAACCCGCCACGAGGTGGCGCTTTATCGCGGCGCATTAATTCTAATTGGAAGGCTCGTCCCTGTTGGGGCTGCAACGTCATTTCCTGTTGGGGCTGGAGCGTCACTTCCTGTTAGGGCGCCAGACGCTGCTGCGTCATTTCCTGTTAGGCGCCAGATCTAGATTTCCGTGTGAAAAGTCCTTCTCGTATGAAGCGTCTGGGGTTTTGAGCCTCGTTTATGTTATAAGCTGATTTAATTTTTTATTGCCCGGAGTCCGTCTCTAGATGGCGCTGTTGCCCCATGAAACGCCGCACTGCCGCCTACCTCCCGGGACGGTATTATAATATAAAGGGGCAGTGGTGGCCTACCGGTTAAGGAAGCCGCCCCCGTAATCAGAAGGTTGCCGGATCGAATCCTGAGCCGCCAAGGCGCCACTGAGGTGCCACTGAGCAAAGCACCGTCCCCACACACTGCTCCCCGGGCGCCTGTCATGGCTGCCCACTGCTCACTCAGGGTGATGGGATAAAAGCAGAGAACACATTTCGTTGTGTGCACCGAGTGCTGTGCTGTGTATCACAATGACAATAATTTCACTTTCACTTCACTTAAAGACGATGAGGTGAACCAGGAGAAGATCCAGAAGAAGCAGAAGAAAGAATTCAGGTGGGGAAAACGTCATGTGATGAACAGAGAAAGGAGTTTCATCAGGAGAAGGAGGAACGTGAGATGGTGAAGATGCTCCATGAGGTCCAGTTACAGCCGGGACGGTATTATAATATAAAGACGATGAGGTGAACCAGGAGAAGATCCAGAAGAAGCAGAAGAAAGAATTCAGGTGGGGAAAACGTCATGTGATGAACAGAGAAAGGAGTTTCATCAGGAGAAGGAGGAACGTGAGATGGTGAAGATGCTCCATGAGGTCCAGTTACTGGAGCTGACGAATGAGGAACTGGATTTTCAAATCCATTACAATTAAAACCGCTTTAGTGTTTCATATTTCAACCTCCAAACGTTTATTAAGCTGAAATGCATCGTTTTTGTCCTCTAGCTTCCTTGCGAGGTCCTCGTCGCCTCCGTCCTTGATAAAGTCCAGGCGCAGCTTACTTCAGCTTACGGGTCACTTCAGGTCTTCAGGTCGAGACCGCATCTGTAGACATGTGGTTCTTCAGAACGCAGGACGTGAGGAAGAGGAACAAAAGAGGGAGGGGTCTTGTGAAGTGATACACAGCAGCGCGTCCTCTGTATTTAACCATCACCCTTGGTGAGCAGTGGGCACCATGACAGGCGCCCGGGGAGCAGCGTGTGGGGACGGGACCTTCATCAAGGGGACCTCGGTGGCACCTTGGCGGGTCGGGATTCGAACCGGCAAACCTTCTGACTACGGGGTCACTTCCTTACCAGCTAGGCCACCACTGCGACTTACAGGAGGAAGACACCAGCAATTTTGAGTTACAAAACTAAGAGCCCTGATGAGGCTGAACTTGTCAGGAATAGAGCATGCTGGGAATTGTTAAGTGCGGGACGATTTTTTTATTTTTCTTGTTTTGTGCAGTGTGTGTGTGTTTTTAAACAAAAAATACTTTTATTTTTGTGTTCCCTTCATTTTTCCAGCAGTGTATTTTGTACTGTAACCGCGTCGTTTCCCCACATAATTCAATAAGACATTTATTCTCATTACGTAGCACGAAGGTAGAATGTGAGGATGAGGGATCATACGAGCTTCATCTCGCCGGCTTCTGTTCAGAAGCTGGCCTGACCGACATCAACAACCTCACCAGATACATCACTGCTGAAAATAATAGAAAAGTCCGGGTTTTTAGTATATTTAGTATTGCTACACTAAACTCGTACTTTGTTGTGCGAACAGCATTTTTATGACTGCTTCACACCTGTGTGGCAGCTTCACTCCATGGTTCTTTAACAACAGCCCACAATTCAGTTACACTTCTTGGTTTCGCTCCAGAAACAGCATTTTTGATGTCACCCCACAACTTCTCGATGGGGTTAATGGTCAGGGGATTGGGCTGGCCGCTCCATAATGTTTGGAACCAAGACTTTGCACGTTTACTAGCGTGTTTGGGGTCCTTGTCATTTCAGGGGCGTGTCCTCTTCGGCATAAGGCAACACGACCTCTTCGAGTATTCTGACATGTGCAAACTGATCCGTGATCCCTGGTATGCGATAAATAGTAGGAGAAACATGCCCATATCACGATGCTTGCACCACCACGCTTCACTGTGTACTGTGGCTTGAATTCAGAGTTTGGGGGTCGTCTCACAAACTGGACCCTTGGACCCAAAAAGAACAATTTTACTTTCATCAGTCCACAAACTGTTCCTCCATTTCTCTTGAGGCCACTCTGATTTTTGCCTATTTACATTCTTACATATATTTATTTATACTCAGTAGATATATTATTTATAAAAATTATAAACTTACACACGCTGCTATTTTTTTGGACACGCCCCTTTCAACTATTTACCCAATCGCACAGCCTTTAGGGCGTGCACATCATGGACGCTGGGTCTCGCTTGATGTCTGAGAATCCACCGCACCTACTGGTAACTAGCTTGCCATGAAGCAATAAAAAAATAGACCAAAACCCTGGATAATTCTGCACTGCTGTTATTTTCAGCAATACTGCATGTGTTCTATATTAATTCTGAGCCATGTCCTGCGGCACGAATCTACAGTGAGAACGGTTCAAGTTGATGATATGTTGAAATAATCTTCACGCCACTGAGGAGAAGGTTCCACAGGAACTGCTCAGAAAAGTGTCACCACACCGTGCTGAGAGATCCGAACTTGTATCTGTAGTATATGATGGAAGGTAGTAGTCTAGTGGGTAACACATTCACCTATAAACCAGAAGACCCAGGTTCAAACCCCACTTACTACCATCGTGTCCCTGAGCAGGACACTTAACCCTGAGTGTCTCCAGGGGGGGACTGTCCCTGTAAATACTGATTGTAAGTCTCTCTGGATAAGGGCGTCTGATAAATTCTATAAATTTAAATGTAAATCTTTTGTCTGACTGCTAACGCTGAACTAGGTAAATATTATTCATGATAAATGACGTCCCGTTTGACTTTTCCCGGTACGATCAGGGTTCAAGGTTGATCAGTATTGTAGTGGAAACTTTTAATGATCCGTAATAAATCAGAGTGAATGACTCTGGACAGGACTAGAACTTTAGGGACATTTCTCAGGACACTTCTCCTGCGAAAGTCCATTTAACGTCACTTTCCCCAGAGCTGCAATGTCCTCATCGCTTCCCTGATTAATACGGCCGATTAGCAGCTTTTCGAACTTCATGGGATGGTAGCTTCCTACAGTACAGCTCCAGCTGTGGTGCTTCTCGTAGTAGTGGCAGAGGCTGGTCCTCCTGTGCGATGGCAGGAACTCGTACACGCTGACCTTCTCACAGAGGTTCATCATCACAGCAATGCCTACAAAGCAACATGTTATTATAATATAAAGCAGGACTAGGGCCATTATGCCATTAAATAGTCAAAAAGGAGCCTAAAGCCAAGAGACAGAATCATCTACTGAAGAAGAAGCCAATGTAATTGTACATCTACCGCACTGCAACAAAATTAAAAACCTCATGTAGTTGAGGCACTGAACTGAAGTTGAGGGAACTTCAAAAATGCCTTAAATATCGAAGTTTTACTCTGCAGGTTTTACTCACCTTGCATGCCGGTGGATGGAGGATTCGGTACAATATTGGGGACGGAATTGTCCTGAATCACATCCCAGAGGTTCCAGTGGAAGGCTGGACCCAGGATGTAGAAGGGCTGTTCTGGGAACAGTTTACGATACTGCTGGTAGAGCTTGAAGAATTTAAAATCTGGTTTCTTATACCACTAGGGGGAAGAAAAATGAAGAACTATATGTGGTGAAGTTCCTTTCGTTTCTCTGTAAAGATCTGACGGGGACTTACTTGTGTCAGGTTCTTCGAGTAAGGAGCTGGATCCCAGACGATCAGAGTCCCCGTCTTGTAATCAGGAGATCTGAAGAACTTGTTCCACTGCAGAACCACTAACTTGGTGCAATAACACAACATCAGCAAGACGTCAGGCAACGTTGGCCAATTAAAGGTCAGGACAGAATGTTCATGGTTCTAAACGTTCTACCTTGGAGTTGACCAGACGGATTGTAGTTTTATTCCCTAGTCCCAACAATCCATAGTCCACGTCTAGCCACACCCTTTCTATCCACTCTGCAGCGTTGGCCTTTGTTTGCCCTCCCAGATCCCAGTGTGCAGAATTGTTTACGGCCTCCGTTATAAAAACTCTCACCTGCTGCAGCCATGTTCTACCTCCTCACTACGGCAGCCCAGCGACTGTTTTTAATGACTTATTTCCCGCAAGTCCCGGAGGATGTCCGAGTGAGTGATGAGACGAACATGGTGAATGGGGTGACGTTGTACGCAGCCAAACTGACCACGGACCAATGGCAGGCCTGATAAACCCGGCACTGGTTGAACACAGGTTAATCGCCTGGTGAAAAACATTGACTGGTTGCCGCTCCTGTGCTCCCTGCATGGCAGGCAAGGCCAAGCGCAAGTGTTCATGCAACACGTATGTAAGAAAGGTAAAAAAAAAGGATTTATTTTGAATGGCTCTAACGATCATGTTAATATCAAAGTGATCTGTTCACCGGGTAAACAAGCTGGAACCACCGTGGACCTGGTGGACCTGGCCGACAGAAAAACTGGGTGCTTCAAACACACATTCACACAGGTTGAAAGGGGTTAAACTTTACCAATTCATAAATACTCCTAAATTACAGTCATAATTAACAGTTTCATGCCTGTTCACCTCCTTCGTAACAGATTTGAATATTCTGTATTTTGGAACCTGCACCATGGTGCTTACCAATCTCCGGTCCCAGTCCCGAGTTGAGTAAAGCTCCTGCAGACGTGACCACAGCGCAGCTCCTCAGAGGACCCAGGGTTTCTTCCAGGCTTTTTGAAGGAAAGCTCCTCTCCCACTCGTCCCCTGAAAACGGCCCATCTCCCAGCTTCATGACGCTGAGAGGGACCTGCTTCTTCAGCGCACACATGATCTCCTTCCGAGTCCGATTCTCACTGCGACCTTCCACCATCCGTCTCACGCCAAAGTAGCCGGACGGCTTCCCTCTGACGTCCCCTGAGACGTTCCCGGTCCTGGGAGGACAGGCCACCGGCTGGTCTGTAGAGTGTCTGTAGAGTCCACTTTGTGACATAGCAACGTAGATCCTTGCAGTGATGTGAGCTCTGTAGAAAACAATGGTCACCGTGACAGATATGAAGAGGGCGCAGATGAACAACTTTACGAATGGAAGCATCGCTGGAGAACCGCTGGAGAACTTGAGGCGTCTGTCCTGTCAAACGGACAGTGCCAATAAGGAAGTTCCTTAAGTAAATGTTTAACAAGCTCGTTTTCAGAAGCTGGATGTGTCTCTCATTTCAAGAAATAGATTCAGTTCTTTTTGGAGATAAATGTGTAAATATGCTATTAGGAAAATGTTTTTTTTTGTTTTGTTTTTTTTAAATGAGGAAATGCTTTTATTCTCTAGCATAAAAACCCCATATTCCTAAAACAAACGAAATCAGGATTATATCTGAATTCGTATTTTTGAATAGTTAAAAAAAACACTTAGTACGACTATATTGTCGTGTTAGAGTTGTACGCCGTTCCAACACTTATAAACCAGAGAAGAATGACACGAAGAAGTTGAGCTCTTTTACTTGCAAGGAGAGCGATCAGAGACGACCAATACAGCAGCCTCCAAAAAGCTCTGCCGTCTCTTCCGCTTCCTCTCTTTTTATTCAATAATAGGGCGGTACATTCATCACAGGATCACACCAAATAAGCTTATAATTTGCATGTAGGTTTGTCTCTTTGGTAGACGCTCCATCGCCAAGGTCTTCTTGTTTTTCTTGCTTCTCCGCGGCTGCAGGCCTCCTCTTATCAAGTCGCGGTCATTCTGTTCTGCAAACAGCCTTTAGCCCACCAGTTTCTGAAGAGACTAATGATTCAATGTAGTGCGCATATTAAAAAGATTAATATAGTTTAATGCATGCGAGATATATATATATGTCAAAAGGATTAATAGAGTTTAGTACATGTGGGATATATATGTCAAAAAGGTAGTAAAGGTTAATAGCATGATAACTTATATACATTTTCCAACATGTCGTCATTATTTAATAGTCATTTCATTTCCACTGGTTACGTCCCTGGACACTAAGGGCGGTATTGACGTGTTGCTTGCAGGTGCTCTCTCTCTCTCTCTCTCTCTCTCTGTGTGTGTGTGTGTGCTTTACCTTTTTAGGTTGGATGGGAGGAGATAGTGAAGATCGTGGAGGATGAAGGAATGGTGTGGTGTTGTGGAGGAGAGAGAAGGGTATTTAGCTGTGTGCGTTTGTGTGAGTTTGGATTTATGAACTCTGTTGGTTTGCTCTACATAGTCTGTGTGTGATTGGTTGTGTGTAGATCGCATCACATAGTAAATAAAATTCAAGTGACGTGATTGTCATTGTGAAACACTGCAGCGCAGCACACAGTCACACGGTGTCCTCTGTATTTAACCGTCATGACAGGCGCCCAGGGAGCAGTGTGTGGGCACGAGACCTTCATCAAGGGGACCTCAGTGGCACCTCAGTGGCACCTTGGCGGGTCGGGATTTGAACCGGCAACCTCCCGATTGCATCTCCTTGCCTGCTGCTCCAGTGGATCCCATGTGCAGTGCATACAGTTTGAACATCTAAAACATCTGTAACTAGTGAGCAGAAGATGGAGAGTGTGGCCGGGTTGCCACACAGCATGGAATGGTTTGAAGAACAGTTGGAGAAAAGTTGGAGATGTTGAACCTTTCACCAGGAAACAAGTGCTGAACAAGAAATCTGCTGATGAAGGTTGTGCAAAGCATTAATAAACACGTTCTTCTGGTGTCACTCCCAGACAGCCCACGTTTCATATTCTGCAAGAACAACTGCAGCAGTTCCGTTTTTTATTGTGTAAAAAGTCATAAATGGAACATCACAGTTGAAGAATAATGTGTAATAAGATGGACTAAAGCACCCATGACCGTGTTGTGGATTAAATATGAAAGTCACGTTTAATGTAATGTGGATCCACCCAGAATATGGGAGGGTTTACGCCCCCTTGTGGCTGTAGGAACATCTACGCTCACTCAGAAGCAGGAAGAACCACAGATCTAGAGAAACTAAAGTGAAACGGAACTTATCGCTCTCTGCTCGGTGGGTTTAAAGCAAGAAGATGGCTGAAGGATTTTCAGAAGATCAGGATCTGTTCACGTGTTCAGTCTGTCTGGATCTCCTGAAGGATCCGGTGACTCTTCACTGTGGACACAGTTACTGTCTGAGCTGCATTAAGGGCTGCTGGGATGAAGAAGATCAGAAGGGCGTCTACAGCTGTCCACAGTGCAGACGTACCTTCAGACCAAGACCTGATCTACACAAGAACAACGTTATTGCTGATCTGGTGGAGAAGGTGAGGAAGACGAGACGTTACGCTGGACCTGGAGATGTGGAGTGTGACGTCTGCACTGGGAGAAAAGTCAAAGCTGTCAAGTCCTGTCTGGTGTGTCTGGTCTCCTACTGTGAGACTCACTTCAAAGTTCATAATGAAGCAAATCCAGGAGGAAAACACACAGTGACGGATGCTACTGGACCACTGCAGGAGAAGATCTGCTTTAAGCACAACAAAGTCTTTGAGATATTTTGTCGTACTGATCAGACGTTCATCTGTTATCTGTGTATGACGGATAAACACAAAAACCACGATACAGTCTCAGCTGCAGCAGAAAGGACTGAGAAGCAGGTAAGAACTTGAAACCAGTGGAAGAGTCATCAGCTCATTCCACACCTTCTTATTACGAGTGAGTGTGAGATGTTTAGGTCTGAAAGTAACATCACCTTCAGATTCTCACACATCTTATAGATCCCTGAATAGAAATTTCGGGTCGTCATTTTTGACTGCAGAGGCAGTTGGTTGAGACCCAGAGAAGATCCCAGCGGAGACTCCAGGAGAGAGAGAGGGAGCTGCAGGAGCTGAGAGAGGCTGTGGAGACTCTCAAGGTGAGAAGTGAGGCGAGGAGAAGAGACATTTCAGGACTCGGTCTGGTCTCTCCTCCAGTCAGCCAGTGAGGAGCCCAGTGTTGGGACACTTTCCAGTCCCACTGAGACACCACACTGTGGGGACCAGGCTGCTGTCTGGGGTCCCAGTAGTAGCTGAGTGAGGGTCTGCTGCTTCAAATGGACCCTGTCCTCTCTTTGTGTCTCCTAACAGCACTCTGCAAAGGCAGCAGTGGAGGACAGTGAGAAGATCTTTACTCAGATGATCTGTTCCATTGAGAAGAGATGCTCTGAGGTGTGTGAGCTGATCAGAGATCAGGAGAAGGCTGAACTGAGTCTGGCTGAAGGACACCTGGAGCGACTGGAGCAGGAGATCGTTGATCTGAGGAGGAGAGACGCTAAGCTGGAGCAGCTTTCACACACAGAAGATCACATCCATTTCCTTGAGGTAACATCACTGCTCTCTGATCATCTACAGAACAGGGCGTCCCTCACAAACTGATTTTCACTTCTCCACAGTAAAGTGTGTTTAAGGTCTCTCTCCATTTCTGTCTCTTGTCTGTGTCTCTCTGTAGAGTTTCCCGTCCCTCTGTGTCCCTCCTGGATCTTCAGACGTACCCAACATCACTGTCAACCGCAGCTTCTCCTTTCAGGCTGTAGAGGACTCTGTCTCTGCACTGAAGGCGAAACTTGATGATTTCAGCCAGTGGCAAGTAGAGAAGATCTCCAGATCAGGTAGCATGCAGACTTTCTTAGAGCTCAGGGTCACAGGTCAGGGGCGGTTCTAGACAGGCAATATAAGAGGGGGTCACATCATGGCGACAGGTGGGACCGGGGTGGGGTGAGGTGCTCTGGATAACTGCTTTTGTCATGTAACTGGCTTGTTACTGGACTTTGTCGGGCCTCTACCCTAAGACCTGTCCAACTTGGGCGTCCACTATGAAGGCTAAGCTTCTGGTTTTGCTCTTAGGGTCATTGTGGCACACAACCACGATGAGGTGGCAACTCCTCACTGGGAAAAGGGAAGAATAAAACAGCAAAAAATCTAATAAATTATTCCTCATCAGTGGGTCTGTCACATATTACTTCAGACCGACAGCTCGACATGGGGGGCGATGCTGGTGCATGTTCTCCAGTTCTGGAGCGACCATCACATTCCACATCATCTGAACACAGCGTGAACGCTCTAGCTCAAATATGGCCAAATGTTGATCTCACCAATGCTGGAGAGGGTCAAGCAGGGCGCACTGTCACCTTGGTAACTTCCCTCAGATTGCCAAAGTTCCGTGGATGCAGAATGAAACGTATCTACCTTAAAGAAAGAAAGTCCAGTTGCCACGACTCAACTTTTTAGACAATTTCACCCGGATGACTGAGAATCTTCACAGACCCCCTTCGCCATATGGTTTCTGAATGGTGTCCAATGGCTGAAGTGGTTCTGGATGCTTTGTGTGAGGCTCCATTTGAGCCCATTGAGTTAATGGATCTTAGGGCAGTTGCCATATCTCCTGCCTGTAGGCGTGTTTAAAGGTGTCTTCAGCGGGGCATGCAGAGACATGGTTATACCATGCTTAGGGATGCTAATATTGACCGTTTTAACCGATTATTGCTATCATGTAAATGGTTTAAAATGTTTTTATATACATATATATAATTTATTTATTTGATTACAACCTGGGTCTTCTGGTTCATAGGCGAGAGTGTACTACCACCTACTACTATCACTATTAGTAGTAGTAGTATGAAGTTTTGTGGCATAAATATGCTACACATACGCTATTTGTTAACTCATGGGACGTTATCACATCCAACCACACGTGCCTTCAGACATATTTTGCGGGCAAGCAAGGGGTTCAAGGTTGATCAGTATTGTAGTGGAAACTTTTAATGATCCGTAATAAATCAGAGTGAATGACTCTGGACAGGACTAGAACTTTAGGGACATTTCTCAGGACACTTCTCCTGCGAAAGTCCATTTAACGTCACTTTCCCCAGAGCTGCAATGTCCTCATCGCTTCCCTGATTAATACGGCCGATTAGCAGCTTTTCGAACTTCATGGGATGGTAGCTTCCTACAGTACAGCTCCAGCTGTGGTGCTTCTCGTAGTAGTGGCAGAGGCTGGTCCTCCTGTGCGACGGCAGGAACTCGTACACGCTGACCTTCTCACAGAGGTTCATCATCACAGCAATGCCTACAAAGCAACATGTTATTATAATATAAAGCAGGACTAGGGCCATTATGCCATTAAATAGTCAAAAAGGAGCCTAAAGCCAAGAGACAGAATCATCTACTGAAGAAGAAGCCAATGTAATTGTACATCTACCGCACTGCAACAAAATTAAAAACCTCATGTAGTTGAGGCACTGAACTGAAGTTGAGGGAACTTCAAAAATGCCTTAAATATTGAAGTTTTCTTTATACAGTGAATACATGTAATACAATGAGTCGTTACGGCACTTTTACATCAGCCGCCCTTATCCAAAGCGACTCACAGGCAGTAGTTACAGGGACAGTCCCCCCCTGGGGACACTCAGGGTTCCGTGTCCTGCTCAGGGACATGATGGTACTGAGTGGGGTTCGAACCTGGGACTCTGCAGGTTTTACTCACCTTGCATGCCGGTGGATGGAGGATTCGGTACAATATTGGGGACGGAATTGTCCTGAATCACATCCCAGAGGTTCCAGTGGAAGGCTGGACCCAGGATGTAGAAGGGCTGTTCTGGGAACAGTTTACGATACTGCTGGTAGAGCTTGAAGAATTTAAAATCTGGTTTCTTATACCACTAGGGGGAAGAAAAATGAAGAACTATATGTGGTGAAGTTCCTTTCGTTTCTCTGTAAAGATCTGACGGGGACTTACTTGTGTCAGGTTCTTCGAGTAAGGAGCTGGATCCCAGACGATCAGAGTCCCCGTCTTGTAATCAGGAGATCTGAAGAACTTGTTCCACTGCAGAACCACTAACTTGGTGCAATAACACAACATCAGCAAGACGTCAGGCAACGTTGGCCAATTAAAGGTCAGGACAGAATGTTCATGGTTCTAAACGTTCTACCTTGGAGTTGACCAGACGGATTGTAGTTTTATTCCCTACATCCTGGCTGTAGCCAGTAGTTGTTGCAGAATTAAACCGGATTACGGCGTCGTGGGAGTCTGAAAGAGGACAGGAACTCAAATAACAGTTGGTAGTCCCAACAATCCATAGTCCACGTCTAGCCACACCCTTTCTATCCACTCTGCAGCGTTGGCCTTTGTTTGACCTCCCAGATCCCAGTGTGCAGAATTGTTTACGGCCTCCGTTATAAAAACTCTCACCTGCTGCAGCCATGTTCTACCTCCTCACTACGGCAGCCCAGCGACTGTTTTTAATGACTTATTTCCCGCAAGTCCCGGAGGATGTCCGAGTGAGTGATGAGACGAACATGGTGAATGGGGTGACGTTGTACGCAGCCAAACTGACCACGGACCAATGGCAGGCCTGATAAACCCGGCACTGGTTGAACACAGGTTAATCGCCTGGTGAAAAACATTGACTGGTTGCCGCTCCTGTGCTCCCTGCATGGCAGGCAAGGCCAAGCGCAAGTGTTCATGCAACACGTATGTAAGAAAGGTAAAAAAAAAAGGATTTATTTTGAATGGCTCTAACGATCATGTTAATATCAAAGTGATCTGTTCACCGGGTAAACAAGCTGGAACCACCGTGGACCTGGTGGACCTGGCCGACAGAAAAACTGGGTGCTTCAAACACACATTCACACAGGTTGAAAGGGGTTAAACTTTACCAATTCATAAATACTCCTAAATTACAGTCATAATTAACAGTTTCATGCCTGTTCACCTCCTTCGTAACAGATTTGAATATTCTGTATTTTGGAACCTGCACCATGGTGCTTACCAATCTCCGGTCCCAGTCCCGAGTTGAGTAAAGCTCCTGCAGACGTGACCACAGCGCAGCTCCTCAGAGGACCCAGGGTTTCTTCCAGGCTTTTTGAAGGAAAGCTCCTCTCCCACTCGTCCCCTGAAAACGGCCCATCTCCCAGCTTCATGACGCTGAGAGGGACCTGCTTCTTCAGCGCACACATGATCTCCTTCCGAGTCCGATTCTCACTGCGACCTTCCACCATCCGTCTCACGCCAAAGTAGCCGGACGGCTTCCCTCTGACGTCCCCTGAGACGTTCCCGGTCCTGGGAGGACAGGCCACCGGCTGGTCTGTAGAGTGTCTGTAGAGTCCACTTTGTGACATAGCAACGTAGATCCTTGCAGTGATGTGAGCTCTGTAGAAAACAATGGTCACCGTGACAGATATGAAGAGGGCGCAGATGAACAACTTTACGAATGGAAGCATCGCTGGAGAACCGCTGGAGAACTTGAGGCGTCTGTCCTGTCAAACGGACAGTGCCAATAAGGAAGTTCCTTAAGTAAATGTTTAACAAGCTCGTTTTCAGAAGCTGGATGTGTCTCTCATTTCAAGAAATAGATTCAGTTCTTTTTGGAGATAAATGTGTAAATATGCTATTAGGAAAATGTTTTTTTTTTGTTTTGTTTTTTTTAAATGAGGAAATGCTTTTATTCTCTAGCATAAAAACCCCATATTCCTAAAACAAACGAAATCAGGATTATATCTGAATTCGTATTTTTGAATAGTTAAAAAAAACACTTAGTACGACTATATTGTCGTGTTAGAGTTGTACGCCGTTCCAACACTTATAAACCAGAGAAGAATGACACGAAGAAGTTGAGCTCTTTTACTTGCAAGGAGAGCGATCAGAGACGACCAATACAGCAGCCTCCAAAAAGCTCTGCCGTCTCTTCCGCTTCCTCTCTTTTTATTCAATAATAGGGCGGTACATTCATCACAGGATCACACCAAATAAGCTTATAATTTGCATGTAGGTTTGTCTCTTTGGTAGACGCTCCATCGCCAAGGTCTTCTTGTTTTTCTTGCTTCTCCGCGGCTGCAGGCCTCCTCTTATCAAGTCGCGGTCATTCTGTTCTGCAAACAGCCTTTAGCCCACCAGTTTTCTGAAGAGACTAATGATTCAATGTAGTGCGCATATTAAAAAGATTAATATAGTTTAATGCATGCGAGATATATATATATGTCAAAAGGATTAATAGAGTTTAGTACATGTGGGATATATATGTCAAAAAGGTAGTAAAGGTTAATAGCATGATAACTTATATACATTTTCCAACATGTCGTCATTATTTAATAGTCATTTCATTTCCACTGGTTACGTCCCTGGACACTAAGGGCGGTATTGACGTGTTGCTTGCAGGTGCTCTCTCTCTCTCTCTCTCTCTCTGTGTGTGTGTGTGTGCTTTACCTTTTTAGGTTGGATGGGAGGAGATAGTGAAGATCGTGGAGGATGAAGGAATGGTGTGGTGTTGTGGAGGAGAGAGAAGGGTATTTAGCTGTGTGCGTTTGTGTGAGTTTGGATTTATGAACTCTGTTGGTTTGCTCTACATAGTCTGTGTGTGATTGGTTGTGTGTAGATCGTATCACATAGTAAATAAAATTCAAGTGACGTGATTGTCATTGTGAAACACTGCAGCGCAGCACACAGTCACACGGTGTCCTCTGTATTTAACCGTCATGACAGGCGCCCAGGGAGCAGTGTGTGGGCACGAGACCTTCATCAAGGGGACCTCAGTGGCACCTCAGTGGCACCTTGGCGGGTCGGGATTTGAACCGGCAACCTCCCGATTGCATCTCCTTGCCTGCTGCTCCAGTGGATCCCATGTGCAGTGCATACAGTTTGAACATCTAAAACATCTGTAACTAGTGAGCAGAAGATGGAGAGTGTGGCCGGGTTGCCACACAGCATGGAATGGTTTGAAGAACAGTTGGAGAAAAGTTGGAGATGTTGAACCTTTCACCAGGAAACAAGTGCTGAACAAGAAATCTGCTGATGAAGGTTGTGCAAAGCATTAATAAACACGTTCTTCTGGTGTCACTCCCAGACAGCCCACGTTTCATATTCTGCAAGAACAACTGCAGCAGTTCCGTTTTTTATTGTGTAAAAAGTCATAAATGGAACATCACAGTTGAAGAATAATGTGTAATAAGATGGACTAAAGCACCCATGACCGTGTTGTGGATTAAATATGAAAGTCACGTTTAATGTAATGTGGATCCACCCAGAATATGGGAGGGTTTACGCCCCCTTGTGGCTGTAGGAACATCTACGCTCACTCAGAAGCAGGAAGAACCACAGATCTAGAGAAACTAAAGTGAAACGGAACTTATCGCTCTCTGCTCGGTGGGTTTAAAGCAAGAAGATGGCTGAAGGATTTTCAGAAGATCAGGATCTGTTCACGTGTTCAGTCTGTCTGGATCTCCTGAAGGATCCGGTGACTCTTCACTGTGGACACAGTTACTGTCTGAGCTGCATTAAGGGCTGCTGGGATGAAGAAGATCAGAATGGCGTCTACAGCTGTCCACAGTGCAGACGTACCTTCAGACCAAGACCTGATCTACACAAGAACAACGTTATTGCTGATCTGGTGGAGAAGGTGAGGAAGACGAGACGTTACGCTGGACCTGGAGATGTGGAGTGTGACGTCTGCACTGGGAGAAAAGTCAAAGCTGTCAAGTCCTGTCTGGTGTGTCTGGTCTCCTACTGTGACACTCACTTCAAAGTTCATAATGAAGCAAATCCAGGAGGAAAACACACAGTGATGGATGCTACTGGACCACTGCAGGAGAAGATCTGCTTTAAGCACAACAAAGTCTTTGAGATATTTTGTCGTACTGATCAGACGTTCATCTGTTATCTGTGTATGACGGATAAACACAAAAACCACGATACCGTCTCAGCTGCAGCAGAAAGGACTGAGAAGCAGGTAAGAACTTGAAACCAGTGGAAGAGTCATCAGCTCATTCCACACCTTCTTATTACGAGTGAGTGTGAGATGTTTAGGTCTGAAAGTAACATCACCTTCAGATTCTCACACATCTTATAGATCCCTGAATAGAAATTTCGGGTCGTCATTTTTGACTGCAGAGGCAGTTGGTTGAGACCCAGAGAAGATCCCAGCGGAGACTCCAGGAGAGAGAGAAGGAGCTGCAGGAGCTGAGAAAGGCTGTGGAGACTCTCAAGGTGAGAAGTGAGGGGAGGAGAAGAGACATTTCAGGACTCGGTCTGGTCTCTCCTCCAGTCAGCCAGTGAGGAGCCCAGTGTTGGGACACTTTCCAGTCCCACTGATACACCACACTGTTGGGGACCAGGCTGCTGTCTGGGGTCCCAGTAGTAGCTGAGTGAGGGTCTGCTGCTTCAAATGGACCCTGTCCTCTCTCTGTGTCTCCTAACAGCACTCTGCAAAGGCAGCAGTGGAGGACAGTGAGAAGATCTTTACTCAGATGATCTGTTCCATTGAGAAGAGATGCTCTGAGGTGTGTGAGCTGATCAGAGATCAGGAGAAGGCTGAACTGAGTCGTGCTGAAGGACACCTGGAGCGACTGGAGCAGGAGATCGTTGATCTGAGGAGGAGAGACGCTGAGCTGGAGCAGCTTTCACACACAGAAGATCACATCCATTTCCTTGAGGTAACATCACTGCTCTCTGATCATCTACAGAACAGGGCGTCCCTCACAAACTGATTTTCACTTCTCCACAGTAAAGTATGTTTAAAGTCTCTCTCCATTTCTGTCTCTTGTCTGTGTCTCTCTGTAGAGTTTCCCGTCCCTCTGTGTCCCTCCTGGATCTTCAGACGTACCCAACATCACTGTCAACCGCAGCTTCTCCTTTCAGGCTGTAGAGGACTCTGTCTCTGCACTGAAGGCGAAACTTGATGATTTCAGCCAGTGGCAAGTAGAGAAGATCTCCAGATCAGGTAGCATGCAGACTTTCTTAGAGCTCAGGGTCACAGGTCAGGGGCGGTTCTAGACAGGCAATATAAGAGGGGGTCACATCATGGCGACAGGTGGGACCGGGGTGGGGTGAGGTGCTCTGGATAACTGCTTTTGTCATGTAACTGGCTTGTTACTGGACTTTGTCGGGCCTCTACCCTAAGACCTGTCCAACTTGGGCGTCCACTATGAAGGCTAAGCTTCTGGTTTTGCTCTTAGGGTCATTGTGGCACACAACCACGATGAGGTGGCAACTCCTCACTGGGAAAAGGGAAGAATAAAACAGCAAAAAATCAAATAAATTATTCCTCATCAGTGGGTCTGTCACATATTACTTCAGACCGACAGCTCGACATGGGGGGCGATGCTGGTGCATGTTCTCCAGTTCTGGAGCGACCATCACATTCCACATCATCTGAACACAGCGTGAATGCTCTAGCTCAAATATGGCCAAATGTTGATCTCACCAACGCTGGAGAGGGTCAAGCAGGGCGCACTGTCACCTTGGTAACTTCCCTCAGATTGCCAAAGTTCCGTGGATGCAGAATGAAACGTATCTACCTTAAAGAAAGAAAGTCCAGTTGCCACGACTCAACTTTTTAGACAATTTCACCCGGATGACTGAGAATCTTCACAGACCCCCTTCGCCATATGGTTTCTGAATGGTGTCCAATGGCTGAAGGCGGTCAGTTCCTCCCTGGGACCTAACAGTGGTTCTGGATGCTTTGTGTGAGGCTCCATTTGAGCCCATTGAGTTAATGGATCTTAGGGCAGTTGCCATATCTCCTGCCTGTAGGCGTGTTTAAAGGTGTCTTCAGCGGGGCATGCAGAGACATGGTTATACCATGCTTAGGGATGCTAATATTGACCGTTTTAACTGATTATTGCTATCATGTAAATGGTTTAAAATGTTTTTATATACATATATATAATTTATTTATTTGATTACAACCTGGGTCTTCTGGTTCATAGGCGAGAGTGTACTACCACCTACTACTATCACTATTAGTAGTAGTAGTAAGAAGTTTTGTGGCATAAATATGCTACACATACGCTATTTGTTAACTCATGGGACGTTATCACGTCCAACCACACGTGCCTTCAGACATATTTTGCGGGCAAGCAAGATGAAGCGAGCGAAATGAAGTACTGTGTGGGACCATTTGGACAGAAAGGCAGACGAAGTCACTTGAAAAGTACGATGCACTATCACTTGCGAAGCAAACATCCACAAGCATTGTGCAATGAAGGAGGACAAGCACCGGGGAGAAGATGTGATGCACGCCGATCCAAAGAGAAAACTGAGGAGAATCTGCACAATGATGAGTTCAGGACATTATGGCCATCAGCCTCGTCCGTGGTGAAGGTTTTCGAGAGCTGCTGAGCTATATTGAGCCTAATTACGATATCCCAGCAAGACCTGCTATTACCCGTAGAATTGAAGCTTAAAACACGACTCAGTTGCACAAAGTTTGTGGGCCTTACGACTGGCTGCTGGACGGAAGCTATATAACAATAACTAGCCAGTACATGGCCAGTTAATTCAGCTGTTTTACTAACACACAGCTGAGCCCATGTCTGACCTTCAAACCCTCAAAGGGGTTTTCAGCGTGTTTTCTTCTTTTCATCTTAATTAGTTATTTAAATAAAACATTTCTTTTATTCTTTTTATTTATATTCATTTGCCTTTTTCAGCATTTACCGGACGTCCTTATCCAGAGCGACGTACAATCAGTAGTTACAGGGACAGTCCTCCCCCTGGAGACACTCAGGGTTAAGTGTCTTGCTCAGGGACACGATGGTAGTAAGTGGGGGTTTGAACCTGGGTCTTCTGGTTCTGGCTACTACCGAGCACTGGATAACGAACAGCGGTTATCGCTTGGGAAAATGAATCGAAATGAGCATCCCTAGCCATACTTCTCGTGTTGTACCTCGTTCCTCTCCCTCGGGGAACAGGGGATATATGCACAACCTGACCTTATATAAAGGGGGTGGGGCTCTGTTCTGGGTCCTCCAGTCAGCTGGTGCTCATTGGATCAAGAAGGAAAACACCTCTCTGCCCCACTGAACAAGCATAGATATTCATTTTTTGCTTGTTGGTACTAATGAGTCGCTATGATTTTGACGACGATTTATTAAAACAACGTCTTTCTTGCTTGTACTAAGGACTGACATGAAAAAATAAACTCGCATTTACAATTCTTTCCAATTCACCGAGACAAATTTACAAGCAGAGCAGCGAACCATAACGGATACGTACTACCAGACCAGAAGTTCGTGTTTGCTGATCATTTACTGTGCGAGCTCGACCCCAATCAGATTCATTGCATTTGGTGCAGTGGTGGCCCATCGGTAAATGAAGCGGCCTCGGAAGGTTGTCGGTTCTGAATCCCCCTTGATCTCGGTACCGTCCCCACACGCTACTGCCCGGGCGCCTGTCATTGGTGCCCACTGCTCACCAAGGGTGGACGGTTTTACATACAGAGGACACGTTTCACCGATGTCACCGTGTGCTGTGCTGCAGTGTTTCCACAATGACAATCACGTCACCTTCACTTACAGTGAATGGATGTTTAGTTGGAGGGAGGGGAGGAGCCAACAAGAGGCGAATCCCATCATCTAATACGTGCCCTTTCCAGTCGATTATTTATCCTACTTTAGTAAATCTTGTCCATACTTCAGTTTGTGGGTAATGTTTTATTTCTTTATCAACTTTGATTTAAGGGGACAGGAGGTTTGTTTTAAGGGGGCGCTGCTCCGTCTTGCCCCAGCAGAGAGCCGGCCCCATGATGTCATGAATGAAATTCTACTTTTCTCTTCGTTCTAGCTGCGGATCCTTTGTACATCGAAGTCAAGAGAAAAAGCGCAGTAAATGATGATCCACCAACCAGTAAGTCAAGCGCTGCTTTATTATCTTTATTCAGGTCTCCTGTAGGATGAGCTGGTCTCGGAACATATTGGTCGCATATCAGACACAACAGAACATGAAAAGGAAATGACGAGTCTCAAGTTGATTAGCACCAGGTAGTTTATTGTCGCAGTTACATGTAAAGATTGTAGGTAAAAATGGTACCAGTGTTAAAGAAAAAAGAGAATAAAAAGGGATAGAGGAAGAGAGAAAAGGCCAGGGGAAACCAGGCTTCAGAGGCAGAAGCCTCTTGGCCCAGGAGAAACGGGGTAGAGAGAAAAGCCCCCAGAAGCTGGGATAGAAGAAGAGAAAGAGCCCACAGACCACAAGAGTAAACTTTATACTCGGAAGTAGGCTCCCAAAAAAAGTAATGGAAGTAGAATCCAGATTCCTGTACGAGATAATCCATGCTGCTATGAAGCAGAAAGCCCCTACTGGTAACAGGCTTCATAACTGAAAGACCAAAGATGAACCATCAGTTGTGAGAAGTGATCTGGGTTTGTCTGTGTTGACCTGCTGGACTGAAGATGATTGTAAAGTCCATAACACGACACACATAGTGATGATTAGTGAGGAGCTGCGTAGCGACGTGAAACCTGAAATGACCACAGTCTACCTGGCTGGTAGCGAGACCTCTTATCAGTAGTAGTGATGATGTTTCTACTGCTGGTAGAATGTAGTCATGTGATCATCTCAGCAAGCGGAGGAGGTGCAAACAACTGATGGACTGGTGCAAGGTCAACAATCAATTTTGGACAAAACGTAGAGAGACAACTCTCCACTGAACGTCGACGGAATCTTGTGTGGAGATCGTTCCGGAACACAAAGTTCCTCGGTGTTCATCTAGACGAGAACCTCTCCTGAAATTCCTCAACTCCAGCTCAACTTCAAAGAAGTTTCTGAACGTGAGGGAGAGTGAGGACAGCTGAGAAGATCATCAACGTCTCTCTTCCCTCCATAGCGATATTTACCACACGCTGCATCAGGAAACCACCAGGCATGTGAAGGACTCTACACCGAACCACCCGGACCCTCACTGTCAGACTACGCAACAGCTTCATTCCACAGGCCATCAGACCCTGAACACTCATGGACTTTCCACTCTGGACCGACACACTCATCCACACACACACACACACACACACTCCCCCTGTTATTTTGTAATATTATCTGTAATATCACCCTTTTAATGCACCGCTCCATTTTGCACAGTATTTTATTTTGCACATTTTAATTCTTCATTTTACCTGTTTTAGCGCTGTCTGTCTCATACATGTTTTTTTTTGTGTCCCCCTGGTTGTCTGTGTCACACACGTGCACTTTCTGTCAGTACGTAACGTTTGTCCTAAGCAAGCAGGTCGGAGGAACGCTATTTCGTTCACTACGTACCGTCTAACATGTATATACAGAAATGACAATAAAGCTCAACTTCAACTTCCTCTCTGTCTCCATAGTGACCGGAGTCCTGCCCTGGTCTGTACACAGAACCTAGAACCAGAGAGGAGTTTTTACGACGTGAGTTCATTCACAATATGAGACATAAATCGTAAAAGTACAGCTTCATCCAATCACTGTAGAGCTTTTTAAAACAAATCTGTAAATCTTATTTACTGATTTTACTAAAAGTTCATTCAGTGGATACCCTCTGTCCTGTTGTTACCCTCCATCAGATTCCTGTTCAGTTCACCCTGGATCCAAACACAGTAAATAAAACCTCCATCTGTCTGAGGAGGACAGAAAGAGAGTGACGTGGAGACCAAGGAACGCCATTATCCTGATCATCCAGAGCGATTTGATGTGTTGGTCAGGTTGTGTAGAGAAGGTGTGTCTGGACGCTGCTACTGGGAGGTGGAGTGGACTGGTGACTGGGTTTTCTATTTCCGTCTCATATAGAACCATCAGCAGGAAAGTGGGGAGTAAAGCGTGTTGGTTTGGATCTAATGATCAGTCCTGGAGTTTGGTCTGCTCTACATCCAGCCATAGTTCCTCCACAATAACAATGTGACCAAACTCCCTCCAGACTCCATCTCCTCCAGAATAGGAGTGTATGTGGACCACAGTGCAGGAACTCTGTCCTTCTACAGCGTCTCGACACAATGACCCTCCCTGCACAGAGTCAGACCCACCCTTCACCCAGCCCCTCCATCCTGGGTTTCAGGCTTTTATATCAAATCATCGCTGAAGCTGCGGTGATAAAACATGGAATCAGAATAGAGTAAATAGTGTAGATTATAAACCAACAACACAAGGTGTGACATGTCGCTTAGTTCTCTGATGAGTGTTATTCATTTTTGAAATGGCACCAACATCCACAGTTTCTTCTACGTTTCAGATACAGACGTACTGTATGTGGATTTTGGGCGATATAAGAAATAAATGTTGTTGTTGGAGAACAATCGACCTGAACTCTGCTTAGCCACCAGATCCTGTTTTAAACGACCTCTGTTATCCGGCTCGGCATCCGGTCGGCGTAGGTTTGAAGAGGCTGTGACCATCTTAGACGCTGCGTTCACTAGTTCTGATTGTCTTCTTTCACGCCGATCGTCATGTGGATGTCCTCGTCTGTTCCCAGTTGACCGTGATGAAACCGAACCACCGCCGTACCCCTGACGACTCTTCCGGCTCAGAGTACGACTGACCAAGCCCTTCTGATTCCGACCGGTTCCGATTGACCATTCTCAAGCCAGTCTTGTTCTCCTCCACAGTAGACCCCGCTCCTCGTCTTCCTCCCACCTCCGTTCCGTTTCCGCCATGTCACAACAAACCAAACACCATCGCACGGCCAGCCCAAGTCCCCTGGCTTCCAGATCTTTTCAAATTTTTATCACCAGAGATGGATGTAGACCATTCATCCCGCCGTGAATCAGATTTTTATTTGTCCCGGAGGAAGCTGTTTTGTGTGGTGACTCCATAAATGCAACTGAATAGAATAAATTTTTTTTACATTTTAATATTTTTTTATTAATTAAATAGAGTATAATAAATGTTAGAAAACCATAATATAAATATTGTAAAAATATTGTACACATTAAGATATAACATCTGAATAATAAACTGACTCCTCTCCAACATAAAAAGTAAATGACATTTTTTGAACTCATGTTTCTTAATCTTATTTCTTCATGTCCATTACAATGGACGCCAGGACAGATGGACATAAAATGTCAGAAAAAACTTGATAACCATTCACCAGAAAAACCTGGATGGCCTTTGCGAGAAAAAGAGAAAAGACACGACGTGCACGTGGACACAACAGACGTATGAATGTACAAAATCTGTCTACTCGAGAAGACGTTAACTTGTGGACTTGTAAGAGCCCGATGACAGAAGAAGAATCGGGGTTTGGTAGAGGTATTACTACCAGTCCAACTCCTATAACGTCCAAAACATTATCACTTCTAACCATTTAAAACTATACTGAATTCAATACTGGATTTGTTTGTCCAGCATAAACATAAGCGTATGTGCTTGACTGAAAATGGACACGTCCAATGTCTTTCACTCTCTCAGAGCATCAGCGTTGCCAGATCCTATGTTGCAGTATTGTACCAGCAGATTAAAATGATCCTATTTTGAGAAAGATTATTATACACACGCAATAATAACAATATCATGATAGGTCTTGCGCATATTACAGTGTATAATGCAACATTTACCTACAGAACGTTCGTTAAAGCACCAGGATGAGTCCCTACACTGACAGCTGCAGACTTTAATAATCCGGCTGGTCCTGGATCAGCTTTCGGCCCCTGGTGAGCTCATCCCTGGACCCACTTCAGTTTGCCTTCCAGCCTGGGCACTGGAAGTGGACGTTTCCATCATTCACCTCCTACATCGTTCCCTCTGTGAAAATCTTGTTCTTTGATTTTCTCAAGAGCCTTCAACACCATCCTACCCACAATCCTGAGCGAGTGAATCATCACCTCACAACATGGATCCTGGACTACCTCACCAACCAACCACAGGGATGTGTGGTTCCTCTTCACCAACTACACTGCAGGACTTGCACCTTCAAACTCCACCAACTGCTTCCTGCAGAAGTTCTCTGAAGACTCAGCAATAGTCGGCCTCATCACAAATGGGGACGACAAGGAGCACAGAGAACTGACCAGGAAACTTTGTGGACTGGTGCCAGCAGAGCTACCTTTCAACACTGGAAAGACCAAGGAGCTGGGTGGTAGACACAAACATCCTCCACTGCAACCACTGAACATCCAGGGTCTGGACATTGAGGCTGTGGAGAACTACAGGCACCTTGGTGTTCATCTGAACAATAAACTGGACTGGACTCACAACTCTGATGCCCTCTACCTGCTGTGGAGGCTCAGGTCTTTTGGGGTGAAGGGTCCACTGTTGAAGACCTTTTATGACTTGTGGTGGCCCTCAGCCATCTTTTATGGTGTGGTCTGCTGGGGAGGTAGCCTCTCTGCTGGGGACAGGAAGAGACTGAACAGGCTGATCCGGAGGGCCAGCTCTGTTCTAGGAAGTCTTCTGGACCCAGTGGAGGGTGGTCAGTGACAGGACAACATCTCCCACCCTCATGCAGGAGACCCCTGATAGCCACAAACAGCTCCTTCAGTGGATCAGAAGGTCTTTTCTGTCTTATTTTTGTCGTATGTTACAAGTATGTCTGCACAGCCAGGTGAAAAACAGAGATCTGGACCTGGTCGTGCTAATGGATTAAAATGAAGGGGGAAAATAATCGCCCATTATGGGATTTTTTTGGAGTTATGATCACACCGAGCGTATAATTGTTATGGCAACACCTGCAGCGCACGCTCAGTCATGACGTGATTGGATAATCAGGATCCAATCAGTAACCAGCATTGCTGACCTTGATGAATTTAAGAGTTTTTATGGTTTAGTCATGTTTATTCCAATGGACACAGGGTCTTGAAGAAAAAGTTTTCAGAAGTCTGGGCATCTCTGCCCCGAATCCTTTTATAAAAGCGAATGCGAGTTCGCGTTGAAGCCCTTTGTTCAGTTCTTTTATTCTTTTGTGATATCTTCTTGTTCGTTTGAGGATCCAAACTGCTCATGATTCAACTTGATAATAAAATCTATTATCCTGAAAATAGAGCAGAGCTATCACACGCAGTGAAGAGATTGTAAGTTTATTCAAACAAATAAGAGTATTCAAATGAGATCATGGCACAACACGATGGAACAAGATCATCGCAGGTCTGATGAACAAGGAGAAGAAAAGTCACGACTGAAGTTCACTTCATTTACCAAACTGTTGTGTGAAAAAACACTGAAAATCTGTACAAAAGGAACGTATTAAGTAGACCAAAGTGATGCAAGTGGGCCTGGCCCACGTCTGTGTACTTGTCAAGTAGAGCTAGAATCCACGCTCACAGCATAACTAGAAGAAGTTTTAAAGGTGCGTCACACGGGTGCTCTGGTCCTCAGCCGCGTCAGGGACGGGCCTGGTGACATGTGACAGCTGATGTGACACGACACTGTAAACATTTTATACTATCTTTCCGAATGTGATTGTTCTGGACGACGCTCCACAGTATTTGGATGGAGGAGGCGGGGCCTTGTGCAGGTTACGGCGGTTCTGTATGTACACAGGGGGTGAAGAGTCTCCTCTCTCTCTCTGTCTCTCTCTCTCTCGCCCATCTCAAGCTTCCGTTGAATCCCCATCTGCTGCGAAACGGTCCCGTCAGCGGTCCAGGGGTTGTGAAGATGTAATCCAGGGCCTGCCTCTCTGCAGCAGCCACGTTCGGGTGCCACAGGTCCACCATGAAGACCGCCCGCGGCCCGTCCTCTGCCGAGCCTGAAGACACAGACATGTTGCCAAGGAAACAGCAGGACAAGAACACAGAGCGCCATTCCGCGTTCTGCACCGCGCTGCGGAGTTCCAAAAAAATTACGTAATAAACGTGGAAATGAACAACTAATTCTCAACAAGGGCGTAGTGGCCTAGTAACACACTCACCTATAAACCAGAAGACCCAGGTTCAAACCCCACCTACTACCATCGTGTCCCTGAGCAAGACACTTAACCCTGAGTGTCTCCAGGGGGGGACTGTCCCTGTAACTACTGACTATGAACCAGAAGACCCAGGTTCAAATCCCACTTACTACCATCGTGTCCCTGAGCAGGACACTTAACCCTGAGTGTCTCCAGGGGGGACTGTCCCTGTAACTACTGACTATGAACCAGAAGACCCAGGTTCAAACCCCACTTACTACCATCGTGTCCCTGAGCAGGACACTTAACCCTGAGTGTCTCCAGGGGGGGACTGTCCCTGTAACTACTGACTGTAAGTTGTGTCTGGTAAATAATGTAAATGTAAATGTCAACAAAACGATCAGACAAAACTAGTAGCGACTAATCACTTAACCTAAGTTGATTATATCGTAATCGGTATAAACATTCGAGTTAAAAATTCGTTCTGGTAGAGACTGTGGCGGTCGGGTGGGATTTCGGCCTCCAACGCCGTCTGAACGTCCCACAGGCCGCCGCGTCTGGACTTCGCTAGAAATCGAGGGTGAACCTGACTAAAGCCACGAACGCCTGGTCGTCTCATCACACCTCTTCTTCCTGCTGCAATACTGTCCTCCTCCGGCAAACTGAAATCTGGCCAACCTGGCAACGGCCGGCAGCCCGTAATAAATGCGGAGCGAAGGTGGTGAAGATGGTGGAGATGGTGCTGGATTTACCCTCGTGGAAGGCTGTGTGCAGGAAGGAATCGTCGAATAGCAGGCAGCTGCCCTCCGACCAGCACTGCGGCTCGCCGCCTACGACCAGCTCACATCCAGGAGGCACCTTCAGACCTGAAACACACGCGGTGTAACTCGTCTTCGTCCCATTCACCAGATTTCAAAAAGTGAAGTGATCGTCACTTGTGATATACAGCAGCACAGCATGCGGTGCACACAGTGAAATTTGTCCTCTGCATTTAACCATCACCCTTGGGGAGCAGTGTGTGGGGACGGTGCTTTGCTCAGTGGCACCTTGGCGGATCGGGATTCGAACCGGCAACCTTCTGATTACGGGGCCGCTTCCTTAACCTGGATTAAGGTTGTGAAGGGTCGTCATCGAGGTTGTCAACATTATATTCTAAATGACATATTATTGGTTGATATATTACATTTTGAAGAAAACAGACTCATCACTGACCCCCCACTAGGGGGTGACTGCGACACGAGCCGCCGCCCAGGGCATCATCTTCTCTACCGAACCCGCACGTGGCAGTGACTTGTCTCTTTAGCTTTCCTGGGTCTGCGGTAACATACAAGCGAACTTCGTTTCAGGAGAAATGAAAATCTGGTTGTATGTGAAACGCGTGCTCACCCAGGTGGCACCGCAGCCGCACGTTGGTCGGGCCGTAGTGCTCGGAGACGGTGGAGCCGGGCCCGAGCACCGAGAAGCAGGCGTTGCCGAACACGTTGTTGCCGATGAAGGTCCTGAGCTGGGCCAGCACCCTCCACGTCCGCGGGCACCTCCGGGCGTTCAGGGCCAGCGGGGTCCCCTGGTTGACCAGGTAGAAGGTCCACCACTGGCCCTGCGGCGTGCCGTTGGCCTTCCAGCCGGGCGGCGGCGAGGAGCCGGGCCGGGGCGGGGCCGGGCGGTACACGCTGTGGAACTCGGCCAGCAGCAGCGGGAAGCTCCGCTCCAGCAGCTCCACGTCGTGCTTCTGGGCGTCGCGGGGGAAGAAGGGCGCGGTGGGCAGGTCGGGCAGGAAGAAGACCTCGGGCTTCTGGATGGAGGGGGCCGGCCGGACGGACAGCAGGTGGCGGGCGGGGTCGCGGACGCCCTTGTGCAGGCGGCCCATGCCGGACCAGGTGTAGCGCTTGGCGTAGTCCTGCAGGCTGTGGTAGAGGCGATGGTTCAGGCCTCGCCCGCCTGGGTGCAGCGGAAGCATCGGCAGAGAGGAGGCAGTAGCGGAGCCGTTGGGCGGGCAGGGCGGCGCGGCGGGGCCCTGGCGGCCTTGGGGGCCGTCGGCGGGGAGCAGGACGAAGGGACCCGGCCGGCCGGGCAGGGCGGGCGCGCTCTGCTCGCGGCCCACGCGGTAGCAGTACCAGACGAAGAGCAGCGCCAGGCAGAGGGCGGTGCCCACGGCGCTGGACTGGCACTCCTCATCCACTGCATCCCGGCCACCAGCTCGCAGCATCTCTCCAGTGACCACTCCATGCGGGGGGACCTACACCCTCATTCTCCACAGGGCGTGGACAACTTCAGGCCAGCATGGCCTGAAACAGAGAAAAAGTCATCTTCGTCCCATTCTAAATGCGTCTATTTACTTCGTCCATGGATCCAGACCCTACAAGATGTTTGGTGACCTGCAGCGGACCTCAGTTTCCACGACGATGGTCCCACAATAGAAATAAAACACCCTCCCTTTTTTTAAAGGTCCAGCTTCTTTTTTAAATGCGCATTATTAGACAAATAGATTCCAGGCCTGCATACACAGACAAACTGCAGAGAACCGACACGAATTCACACCACCAACACACACTCACCCACACACACACACACACACACACACAGCAAGCAGCCGAGTGGTGGAGCGCAGATCTCGCGCAGTTCAAAATTCAGCTTCCCCACCTCCACACCGCAACTGTTCAGAATTACAATCACACACACACACACACACACATCCAGCGTGCAGGGTGGTGACACATGCGGTCACATTATAGAAACAGACAAAAACACACACACACGTCCAGTGTGAAGGTGCTGCTTTTAATCTCATTGCACATGCGTATAGTGACAATAAAAGGTATTCTATACTGTTCCGTTCTGTTCTATACTGTTCTATCTATACTGTTCCGCTGTTCTGTCCTTCTATACTGTTCCGTTCGTTCTATTCTATACTGTTCCGCTGTTCTGTCCTATTCTATACTGTTCCGTTCTGTTCTTCTATACTGTTCCGTTCTGTTCTATTCTATACTGTTCCGCTGTTCCGTCCTATTCTATACTGTTCCGTTTCTGTTCTATACTGTTCCGTTCTGTTCTATCCTATTCTATACTGTTCCGTTCTGTTCTATACTGTTCTGTTCTATACTGTTCCGCTGTTCTGTCCTATTCTATACTGTTCCGTTCTGTTCTATACTGTTCTCTTCTGTTTATTTTATTCTTCTATGAGGTGACACATGCGGTCACATTATATAGAAACAGACAAAACACACAAACAACGTCCAGTGTGAAGGTGCTGCTTTTAATCTCATTGCAATGAGTATAGTGACAATAAAAGGTATTCTATACTGTTCCGTTATGTTCTATACTGTTCTGTTCTATACTGTTCCGCTGTTCTGTCCTATTCTATACTGTTCCGTTTGTTCTATTCTATACTGTTCCGCTGTTCTGTCCTATTATATACGTTCCGTTCTGTTCTATACTGTTCCGCTGTTCGTCCTATTCTATACTGTTCCGTTCTGTTCTATACTGTTCCGTTCTGTTCTATACTGTTCTGTTCTATACTGTTCCGCTGTTCTGTCCTATTCTATACTGTTCCGTTCTGTTCTATCCTATTCTATACTGTTCCGTTCTGTTCTATACTGTTCTGTTCTATACTGTTCCGTTCTGTTTTATACTGTTCTGTTCTATACTGTTCCGCTGTTCTGTCCTATTCTATACTGTTCCGTTCTGTTCTATACTGTTCTGTTCTATACTGTTCCGCTGTTCTGTCCTATTCTATACTGTTCCGTCTGTTCTATTCTATACTGTTCGTTCTGTTTATACTGTTTGTTCTATTACTGTTCCGCTGTTCTGTCCTATTCTATACTGTTCGTTCTGTTCTATACTGTTCTGTTCTATACTGTTCCGTTCTGTTCTATACTGTTCCGTTCTGTTCTATACTGTTCTATTCTATACTGTTCCGCTGTTTGTCCTATTCTATACTGTTCCGTTCTGTTATTCTATTTTACTGTTCCGCTGTTTGTCCTATTCTATACTGTTCCGTTCTGTTCTATTCTATACTGTTCCGCTGTTCTGTCCTATTCTATACTGTTCCGTTCTGTTCTATTCTATACTGTTCCACCCTATTCTATACTGTTCTGTTCTGTTCTATACTGTTCCGTTCTGTTTATACTGTTCTGTTCTATACTGTTCCGCTGTTCTGTCCTATTCTATACTGTTCCGTTCTGTTCTATACTGTTCTGTTCTATACTGTTCCGCTGTTCTGTCCTATTCTATACTGTTCCGTTCTGTTCTATACTGTTCCGTTCTGTTTTATACTGTTCTGTTCTATACTGTTCCGCTGTTCTGTCCTATTCTATACTGTTCCGTTCTGTTCTATACTGTTCTATATGTTCCGCTGTTCTGTCCTATTCTATACTGTTCCGTTCTGTTCTATTCTATACTGTTCCGTTCTGTTTTATACTGTTCTGTTCTATACTGTTCCGCTGTTCTGTCCTATTCTATACTGTTCCGTTCTGTTCTATACTGTTCTGTTCTATACTGTTCCGCTGTTCTGTCCTATTCTATACTGTTCCGTTCTGTTCTATTCTATACTGTTCCGCTGTTCTGTCCTATTCTATACTGTTCCGCTGTTCTGTCCTATTCTATACTGTTCCGTTCTGTTCTATACTGTTCTGTTCTATACTGTTCCGCTGTTCTGTCCTATTTATACTGTTCCGTTCTGTTCTATACTGTTCCGTTCTGTTTTATACTGTTCTGTTCTATACTGTTCCGCTGTTCTGTCCTATTCTATACTGTTCCGTTCTATACTGTTCCGCTGTTCTGTCCTATTCTATACTGTTCCGTTCTGTTTTATACTGTTCTGTTCTATACTGTTCCGCTGTTCTGTCCTATTCTATACTGTTCCGTTCTGTTCTATACTGTTCTGCTGTTCCGTCCTATTCTATACTGTTCCGTTCTGTTCTATACTGTTCCGTTCTATACTGTTCCGCTGTTCTGTCCTATTCTATACTGTTCCGTTCTGTTCTATCCTATTCTATACTGTTCCGTTCTGTTCTATACTGTTCTGTTCTATACTGTTCCGCTGTTCTGTTCTATTCTATACTGTTCCGTTCTGTTCTATACTGTTCTCTTCTGTTTTATTCTATTCTTCTATGAGGTGACACATGCGGTCACATTATATAGAAACAGACAAAAACACACACACACGTCCAGTGTGAAGGTGCTGCTTTTAATCTCATTGCACATGCGTATAGTGACAATAAAAGGTATTCTATACTGTTCCGTTCTGTTCTATACTGTTCTGTTCTATACTGTTCCGCTGTTCTGTCCTATTCTATACTGTTCCGTTCTGTTCTATTCTATACTGTTCCGCTGTTCTGTCCTATTCTATACTGTTCCGTTCTGTTCTATACTGTTCCGCTGTTCCGTCCTATTCTATACTGTTCCGTTCTGTTCTATACTGTTCCGTTCTGTTCTATACTGTTCTGTTCTATACTGTTCCGCTGTTCTGTCCTATTCTATACTGTTCCGTTCTGTTCTATACTGTTCTGTTCTATACTGTTCCGCTGTTCTGTCCTATTCTATACTGTTCCGTTCTGTTCTATACTGTTCTGTTCTATACTGTTCCGTTCTGTTCTATACTGTTCTGTTCTATACTGTTCCGCTGTTCTGTCCTATTCTATACTGTTCCGTTCTGTTCTATACTGTTCTGTTCTATACTGTTCCGCTGTTCCTATTCTATACTGTTCCGTTCTGTTCTATTCTATACTGTTCCGTTCTGTTTTATACTGTTCTGTTCTATACTGTTCCGCTGTTCTGTCCTATTCTATACTGTTCCGTTCTGTTCTATACTGTTCTGTTCTATACTGTTCCGTTCTGTTCTATACTGTTCCGTTCTGTTCTATACTGTTCTGTTCTATACTGTTCCGCTGTTCTGTCCTATTCTATACTGTTCCGTTCTGTTCTATACTGTTCCGCTGTTCTGTCCTATTCTATACTGTTCCGTTCTGTTCTATTCTATACTGTTCCGCTGTTCTGTCCTATTCTATACTGTTCCGTTCTGTTCTATTCTATACTGTTCCACCCTATTCTATACTGTTCCGTTCTGTTCTATACTGTTCCGTTCTGTTCTATACTGTTCTGTTCTATACTGTTCCGCTGTTCTGTCCTATTCTATACTGTTCCGTTCTGTTCTATACTGTTCTGTTCTATACTGTTCCGCTGTTCTGTCCTATTCTATACTGTTCCGTTCTGTTCTATACTGTTCCGTTCTGTTTTATACTGTTCTGTTCTATACTGTTTCGCTGTTCTGTCCTATTCTATACTGTTCCGTTCTGTTCTATACTGTTCTGTTCTATACTGTTCCGCTGTTCTGTCCTATTCTATACTGTTCCGTTCTGTTCTATTCTATACTGTTCCGTTCTGTTCTATACTGTTCCGCTGTTCTGTCCTATTCTATACTGTTCCGTTCTGTTCTATACTGTTCTGTTCTATACTGTTCCGCTGTTCTGTCCTATTCTATACTGTTCTATTCTATACTGTTCCGCTGTTCTGTCCTATTCTATACTGTTCCGCTGTTCTGTCCTATTCTATACTGTTCCGTTCTGTTCTATACTGTTCTGTT
>NW_021629793.1:0-94944 GCF_900700375.1 Denticeps clupeoides | reverse complement strand
GGAATAAGTCATTAACAAAAAGTAAAGTAATACTTTTCAAAAGTTTTCGATTTTCTGGATGCACTGTATATGGTAGGAGAGGGTGTCAGGAATGTTTTTTTAACCTCTGTTTTTGTAAGTTGACCGGTGTCCGGTCGGAGTGTTCTCCAGTGATCCACAGTACTTTCTTGCCATCCCATGGGGTGTAAGGATGGACACATCGCAGGAGCCTGTTTTTGCATTGCATAACAGATGTCTACGGGGGGAAGTGTGACATTCCTGTGTCGATGGTTGTGGGTGAAGATTCGACACCCCGGTTTTTACATGTCTTTTGTCCGACGTCAACGTGCGAAGTATCAGCCGTCAGGACCGCCCACCCTCTTTGTCTTCACCAAATGGGAGGCACTGGGGGCGTGACATCAGAAACAACAGGTTCTGATTGGTCAGTGACAACTTCCTGTAGGCCAGTGACAACTTCCTGTAGGCCAGTGACAACTTCCTGTAGGCCAGGGGTATAAATGTCTGCACACATGTGGAAAAGGGACCTCTGAGCTATCTTGCTCAGGGGGGTTTCCCTCTCTTTCCCTTCTCTTTCTCTTCTCCCTCTTTACTCTTTCTTCTCATGTTTACTTTCTCTGTAACCTTGGTACCTTTTTACATTCAATATTCACATGTAACTACAATAATTATTACCGGTGTTAATAAATTAGAAACTGTTCATTTCTACCTCTGTTGTGCCATGCCTCTTTCTGCCAGGTAACATCAAATTGGAGTGGTTAAATACAGTGCTCTGTGTGGAGGGAGAAAGAGTTTTTTCTACACACTCTATTCTCTTCTCCACACCACATGGTCTTCATGTGTGGTTTCGTTTTACAAATGGTGATCCCGACGTGATACCTTTGCTCGGATGTGGATCTGTGACCGTAAGTCTCTTTTATCTGAATTTTACTGCATAGGGAGGAATAGAATCTATGTGATTTAATTTAAATAAAAGGATCTACATATCCTAAAAGCCCGGGACCATAGAAACCGAGGCATTTCTAAATCCAGATCCACTCCGACAAGGTATAAAATGAACATAGGCTAATTACTGTATCACTTACAATGTGGCATGTAGATATGGCTGGCACAATAGATGAACCCACAAACCAAACTGTAACCAGTAATAACCAGGATTTGTGACATTTTAGATTACTGGTATACATTGAACATCATAAACCATGTCCCACGGTGAACAATTTGATAATAACTGATCAGGGATTGGAAATTGCACTGTTAAAATTCATTTTTTTTATTTTAAATTCATGTTCAGTATGATCACATGTTTAGGATCAGAATTTAAATTTATGTGAAACTGTTTCTCTCTGAACACCTCAACAATGCCATAATCTCAATAATAGCTTTTAGTGATAAAGGTGTAATTCTCTAATCACATGGCAACAAGCGGGATTTTATTTGTGTTTATTTTTCCGCCACTGTTGTTGATTGAACTTCGTTAGCCGATGCAAATTCGCAGAGTTATGAATTCCCTAATAAAGGTGTAATTCTCCAATCACATGGCAACAAGCGGGACTTTTTTATTTATTTATTTGTATTTATTTTCCGGCCACTGTTGTTGATTAGACTTGATAAGCCAGTGCAATCTGCAGAGTTATGAATTCCCTGATATCATTTTAAGCCTCCCACTATATTTACATGTTTTTTGCATTACAGTATCTGATCATTGTTGTCATTGTTTTTCTGGTTTGGTTTTAATGTACGATGAACACTGTTTTTCTACATGCACAATCTGTATGCAAACCTCATCACACTCCAGACAAAGAACCCAACCAAGTGTGAAAAGCCCTGGATCAAGTTGAATATTCTATGTATGCTGCTGTGTTTGATCTATGTCAAGAAGGCAGGTTTCCCTACAAGGGTGACCTCAGACGCCTGAGGATCGCAAAGGACACAGAACCACAACTATCAGCTACATTGGAATTCCCGACTGACCAGGAAGCAGCAGATACACATCATGACCCAATTGTGATCCCCGTGGACCCTGAATACTCGAGTGCCCCAGGGGATCAACCGGCCATCTGTAAGAATGGACATTGCGGAGCCTGCTTTTGCCTTGCATAACAGATGTCTGCAGGGGGAAGTGTGACATTCCTGTGTCGATGGTTGTGGTGAAGATTCGACACCCCGGTTTTTACATGCCTTTTGTCCGACATCAACGTGCGAAGTATCAGCCGTCAGGACCGCCCACCCTCTTTGTCTTCCCCAAATGGGAGGCACCGGGGGGTGTGACATCAGAAACAACAGGTTCTGATTGGTCAGTGGCAACTTCCTGTAGGCCAGTGACAACTTCCTGTAGGCCAGGGGTATAAAGTCTGCACACATGTGGAAAGAAGGAGACTGCTCTGAGCTATCTTGCTCAGCGGGGTTTCCCTCGGAAGCCGGAAGGCTTCTGAGACTTTCTCTTCCCCTCTCTTTCTCTTCTCCCTCTTTACTCTTTCTTCTCATGTTTACTTTCTCTGTAACCTTGGTACCTTTTTCATTCAATATTCACATGTAACTACAATAATTATTTACCTGTGTTAATAATTAGAAACTGTTCATTTTTAACCTCTGTTGTGCCATGCCTCTTTCTGCCAGGTAACATCAAATTGGAGTGGTTGAATACAGTGCATGTGTGGAGGGAGAAAGAGTTTTTTCTACACACTCTATTCTCTTCTCCAACACCACATGGTCTTCATGGCCTTTTTTACAAATGGTGATCCCGACGTGATACCTTTGCTCGGATGTGGATCTGTGACCGTAAGTCTCTTTTATCTGAATTTTACTGCATAGGGAAGAATAGAATCTATGTGCTTTAATTTAAATAAAAAGGATCTACATATCCTAAAAGCCCGGGACCGTAGAAACCGAGGCATTTCTAAATCCAGATCCACTCCGACAAGGTATAAAATGAACATAGACTAATTACTGTATCACTTACAATGTGGCATGTAGATATGGCTAGCACAATAGATGAACCCACAAACCAAACTGTTAACCAGGATTTGTGACATTTTAGATTACTGGTATTACATTGAACATCATAAACCATGTCCCACGGTGAACAATTTGATAATAACTGATCAGGGATTGGAAATTGCACTGTTAAACTTAAATGTTTTTATTTTAAATTCATGTTCAGTATGATCAACATGTTTAGGATCAGAATTTAAATTTATGTGAAACTGTTTCTCTCTCTGAACACCTCAACAATGCCATAATCTCAAATAATAGCTTTTAGTGATAAAGGTGTAATTCTCTAATCACATGGCAACAAGCGGGATTTTATTTGTGTTTATTTTTCCGGCCACTGTTGTTGATTGAACTTCGTTAAGCCGATGCAAATTCGCAGAGTTATGAATTCCCTAATAAAGGTGTAATTCTCCAATCACATGGCAACAAGCGGGACTTTTTATTTATTTATTTGTGTTTATTTTTCCGGCCACTGTTGTTGATTGAACTTCGTTAGCCGGTGCAAATCCGCAGAGTTATGAATTCCCTAATAAAGGTGTAATTCTCCAATCACATGGCAACAAGCGGGACTTTTTTTATTTATTTATTTGTATTTATTTTTCCGGCCACTGTTGTTGATTAGACTTGATAAGCCAGTGCAAATCTGCGGAGTTATGAATTCCCTGATATCATTTTAAGCCTCCCACTATATTTACATGTTTTTTGCATTACAGTATCTGATCATTGTTGTCATTTGTTTTTCTGGTTTGGTTTTAATGTACGATGAACACTGTTTTTCTACATGCACAATCTGTATGCAAACCTCATCACACTCCAGACAAAGAACCCAACCAAGTGTGAAAAGCCCTGGATCCAGTTGAATATTCTATGTATGCTGCTGTGTTTGATCTATGCCAAGAGACAGGTTTCCCTACAAGGGTGACCTCAGACGCCTGAGGATCACAAAGAACACAGAACCACAACTATCGGCTACATTTGAATTCCCGACTGACCAGGAAGCAAGCAGATACACAATCATGACCCAATTGTGATCCCCATGGACCCTGAATACTCGAGTGCCCCAGGGGATCAACCGGCCGTCTGTAAGGATGGACATCGCAGGAGCCTGTTTTTGCATTGCATAACAGATGTCTACAGGGGGAAGTGTAACATTCCTGTGTCGACGGTTGTGGGTGAAGATTCGACACCCCGGTTTTTACATGTCTTTTGTCCGACGTCAACGTGCGAAGTATCAGCCGTCAGGACCGCCCACCCTCTTTGTCTTCACCAAATGGGAGGCACTGGGGGCGTGACATCAGAAACAACAGGTTCTGATTGGTCAGTGACAACTTCCTGTAGGCCAGTGACAACTTCCTGTAGGCCAGTGACAACTTCCTGTAGGCCAGGGGTATAAATGTCTGCACACATGTGGAAAAGGGACCTCTGAGCTATCTTGCTCAGGGGGGTTTCCCTCTCTTTCCCTTCTCTTTCTCTTCTCCCTCTTTACTCTTTCTTCTCATGTTTACTTTCTCTGTAACCTTGGTACCTTTTTACATTCAATATTCACATGTAACTACAATAATTATTTACCGGTGTTAATAAATTAGAAACTGTTCATTTCTAACCTCTGTTGTGCCATGCCTCTTTCTGCCAGGTAACATCAAATTGGAGTGGTTAAATACAGTGCTCTGTGTGGAGGGAGAAAGAGTTTTTTCTACACACTCTATTCTCTTCTCCACACCACATGGTCTTCATGTGTGGTCGTTTTTACAGGGGAACTTTGCGAATGAGAGCGCCAGCCTTCAGGAGCCTGTGCCAACGGGAGCCAGCAGCAGCCCCAGAGAAGATGCAGCGGTTTAGTTTCTCATTTGTTCATTGTAAATAAACTTCCTTTATTGTTTGCAACCTTCGACGTCTCTTTTTCTTCACTCCACCCGGTTGTGACAGTATGGAATAAGTATTTGATTCTTTGGCAAAATGTGGTGAAGTACTTTGTCGGAAATCACAGTGGTCAGGCGTTTCTTGTGGTTGGTCACAAGGTTTGCAAATATATCCTCTCTGCATATCACCTGAGTAAACAGGAATCCATTCTTTTTGTGCGCTGCATTGTGCCACAAAGTCCTTTATGACAATGTCTAAAATCTCCCCTACATATACTGTCTGTGATGAGCCTGACTCTGTAGTTCACTTTTTCATCTGCTGTGCAAGGCGTCTGCCTGCGGAAGTGCAGTGCATTGCAGTGTAGAACCAGAGCAATCTGTTTAAGGCGTTGGTTGAATACATAAAATAAAGCAGAATTCGCTTTTTAACCAACTCAGCAGTAATGTGAGTGCATTTTTAAGGGAACTGTGGATAATTGACAAACAATGTAAGCTTGTGTTTATGGGTTTATGTATGTGGTGGCCTTCAAGGGTGTGGGATTGATTGGTGTGTGCGTGTGTGTTTGGGGGTTGTAGCATGCTCTTAATGAGTCATGTGATGGTGCAATAAAGGTGACTTAAACATCAAACATCTTTCTTTCTCTCTTTCTTTCTTCTCAGTGACTAATCTTAGGTAAGGTGCTGTAATATGTGATAAGCATGGGACGCTCATGAGCTCCCAGCCCAAATCCCTCGGGGTTATCAGGCTTCCCTTGTGAGAGGCACTTTGGCTGGATTGCTTTGACAAATGCCACCGCTGTTCCGCTGGGCAATATGTAAAACTCGGGTCACCTTGGATAATACGCATCTATCGACACTGGAATGCTTACTCTCAATACAACGATTCCAATATTTATTCCATATAAGCCGCTGGCCGTTTGATTTTTCCCGTATCAGTCCGCCGAAGAGCTGCAATGTGAGACGCATAACAACGGGTGGCCACTTTAGATGCTCTCTCTACATTTAAAACCTACAGACAACAAAGTAATGATGCAGATGCATTGCATTTATTCTAGTTGCAGCGCTTCACTGTGCAGTGTAAACCCCAAAAAAGTGTGGCCTACACGCACACACACACAGTGATGGGGACACTCAGATAATGGAAATTTTTCGCCGGGGACCGACATGGATCCAGTACAGAGGGACCAAATGAGGGAGAAATCACAGCCCCGGAGAGCGCTGTTATTATCAAGTGGCTGTTTTCCACTTGTTGACAGCAAAACGTATCGGCGTTGTCCCTGTTATTGTTATTATAATTACGTCCCACAACCTCATGTGCACCGTTGAGTCTGGCAGGCAGGCAGGCAGCGAGCGTGAGTGATGGGATGGTGTGTGTGTGTGTGTGTGTGTGTACACTCATCTGAATGTGTGAGGTGTCTGTGTCTACAGTAGGTGATAATACTGTGTGTGTATGTGTGTGTGTGTGTGTGTGTGCGCGTGTTAGCACGGGGGTAGGCAGTTTGTCTCTGCCCTCGGCTCAGGGCTGCCTGTCAGCTGGTTTTACGGCCTCCCCATTAAGAGGCTGACATGGTTAATGCTGATTGCGCGGGCCGCAGCGAGCGCTTGACAGTAACGGCGCTCTGAGTGACGCAGCTGATGTTAACAAGCGGGGGAAAGCGGCGGGACCCGGTGTTTACAGTGTGGGGGTGTTAAACCTGTCTGCACCGCAGTAGCCACCTCATACACCTCCACCCTCCAACAGCACCCAGGGAAACAGCACAGCAAGACGGATAATTAGGGACCCTGCAAACAAAGATTGCAATTCTGTCCTTCTCCTTTTTCCTCCTGCCAACCTGAGAGGGGATTGCGGAGGCATCGGCTGTTGGAGATGAAGAGTGCTGTGCGGTGCACTGATTTAAGCCAGTTTTGCGTTTCGTTCCTCTCCGAGAAACACATTTTTACACGTTTCAGTGCAATAGGGATGATTGGCTCTGCTCACACAACATTAGTGGCCCCCACACATCAAAGCGCCCAAAACAAACGTGCCTGCAAACGTCTGGCTTTTGGGTTTTGCCCGTGCGCCAAGACAATTTCTGACAGTTGGATGAAAACATGCTCAAAAACAATTAGCGCTGAGGACCGGCGTCCCAAATTATGCTGTGAGGCCATTGCATATATAAGTCCTCTTGTCAGCCCAGTGAAGTGACAGCTAATGAGCTTCATTAATATGCTAAACAGCCCCTTTTCCCTCATTCTGCACTTGCTCTGTCCACTGCAAAGTGACCAGTTCCCGAATATTCTAATTGCAAGTCAATATGTCATTGAGCCCATTTAGAACTTCATTTGTATGCAAATTTGGGGTTGTGGGCACAGAAAGGGTTGAGCACTCGACAACACTTATTGTATAAATAGTACATGATCTTCGTCTGGGCTGAAGCGTGAGGATGCAAAGAGGCTGTGCTAATCGCCGTATTTTTGGCAAAAAGCAGACTGGGGCGCGTTTCTTGCTTGTCTCCCTACAGGCTCGCCCTCTGGCTCATGAACTCGTTGAGTTGTCATTAATTAAGGGCATCGGAGGGAGGCCGACCCAGTGAATGGCTTCTCGATGCATCATTCTTCTTTGATCTGTTTTTCGGTCAATAGCAACGTCAGTGACGTGCAGTTGCATCAATAACAGCTGATGAAGTGGAGGGGAGCGGGACGCTGCCCTCTAGTGGCCTGAAATGGAACTGGCGCTGTCCGTAGGTAAATGCCACACAAACTGTGCAGCTGGGCTGTTTCTGCATCTCTCTCTCTCTCTCACACACACACACACACACACACACACACACACACAGTTTTTTGCACATACAGAAATAAGGACACTACCAGGCTTAAAGGGAAGGTCCGAATTGCAAGCAAGTGTCCAAGAGCCCCATGCACAATTATCGGGCTCCCTTTTATTAGTGCCGACTGCAGCTCTGCTCAGGAGGCAGCTCTGTAAATTAGCTGCCACGGCCGGTGTCAATAGCAGAGAAAATCCGGTGACACGGTGAAGTCTGCCACCGACCAGCAGTTAATGAATGGATGAAGTTAAGACCATTTTTAGCAAATTCATTACTGTATTGGATTTGACAGGGCAGATTAATAATTGGTTTGTCACTTTTCTTGCACTCTCTTTCTCTCTCATTCTTGGCCCTGGATGATAAATATGCTTATTGATTAGGGCGCAGGAAGCGTGCAGTTAATGTGGAGAAAAAATGCAGGGGCAAGTGTTATCATACATGGTCTGATGGGCACTTTAAATATGAGTTTTATTCTGTATACTCAGTTTAATTATAAAGTGGGCTGGTTTTAAATTTTTTTTTAATGAAGCAAATTTTATATTAAATTCATCCAACATTAAAATTATATGGACATACAGTTTATCACAATGTGGCTGATAAATGGAAATGTCTTCATGCCAGTTTGATTTATGTGTTTCAGGAATACTGGGAAATGACAGGTTCGTTTGATGGACTGAAAATTGTTGCAGTCTCGGGATCAGTTGGGATTGGATGATCAGATGCTTGTCTGCTGCCTTTCAGGAACGTTTCTCCACTCAGCTATCAGACACCGAACAATGTGACCAGTGATTGAGTTATCACATTTCCATGAGGATTTACGCACAAAAAATAACCATTTCTTTCTCTTGCGCACTCAAAATTCGCCTTATTATCACATCTCCAACTGCATGATAAAGTCCTCTGCTCAATTTCGCTCTGGCCCAGATTAAGAAAATGCTGCACTCTCTTCCACAATGGGGCATTACCATATGAATATGAACATCTCATCCTGGTGCGGTTAGCCCATCAATCTCAGCCGCCTCGATAACCTCCAGGATATCCCCTCTTAACCCCCATTCTGTGGCTGGATTATGAAACGGCCGTGAGCCGCGTGTTTGAGGAGGACAGAGGCCCGCACCATTATTCCCCCCCACCGCATACAAGTTATAACACAATTAATCTTGTCCAGAAGGAAAATATGGCACCTAAGTGAATTTTACACGAAGATCCACCCTCTGCTTCTGTAGCCTGCAGCAATTGGATTCTGACGGACGGAGAGACTGCAGGTGAATGTGAGATCTCTGTGTGTTTCTTCCGAACTGGTCGGAACTCGAGACAAAGGGCCGTTTAAGACAGAGCACTTCTGGAGTGTGAGGTGCTGGACGCGACAAACGTGTTTTCCAGTCTTCTGAGCACCGCATTGGTCATTTGTGTGCGCCTGTCCCTGGTTCCTCAGAACACCTGCCTCGGCGTCACGGTGTTCCACTGCTCGGTGATGAAAGCCTCTCCAGGTCATTGCTTCAGGCTCACAGTAAGGCCTTTTCCACACTAAATGGAGCGTCTCACTGGGCTGTTTCCTTTCAGCAGAGCTTCTATTCATAATTCTCCAGACAGGACCTCTGCAGAGCTGATGGCCAAGTTGTGTGACTGGTCTTTGTGTCTCGTTTTCTGGGTGAGCAAAAATCCCGAATAAAACGGAGGTTACGTGACCTCTGACGGATCAAAGGTCTTCTTGACGCATCCTCCTGCTGCAATGGCTGTTGTCTGGAATGATTATTCTAACGCTTGATTATGCTGCCCGTTTATTAGAAGGCAACAGTGCTTCCACATGCTAGAAGGCACTCAATTCTACCAGAAACGGATCAATTTAAACATGTCTGTTTAATACACGTATGTCTTGCTTGCACTGGACATTTGTAGGCAGGTTGCACGAGGCGGTATCAGCATAGGGAGGAGACATAAAACATGGCCGCCCGCTTGTCTTTAAAAGGACAGGGCTCATATGTCCCACCGAGGGGGCTGAGAACACAGCTGAAATTGATTCCTGGTGTCTATATTTCATGTTGAAAATTGGCTCCTACATCCAGTGGTTTGATCTATGGGGGCCGTCGTCTTAAGAAAAAACCTCAGTAAATGTGTAATTTCTCCCTTGATGGAACACAGGAGAAGGGCTATTCTTCTTACTCCTCTCGCTCTTGCCCCTGCCTCTGTCTTCGCTCTCTCTCTCTCTCTCTCTCGCTCAGCCTCTTTCTTCCTTCCCTCCTTTCTTCCTGTAGATATCCATGGTCCAGCAGGATCTCTGCCCAGCGCCCCTCCTTCCCTGTCGTGCTCCTTGATGTCTCCATTTCATTACTGTTCATCCATTCATCACCGCGCCCCAGCGCAGGCCGCCGCGCAGTGTGTTCGGATGATGCTCCGCGATGGTGTGTGTTAATATGTGTGTGCATGCGCGTGTGTGTAACTGTTTGTGAGGGAGGCTGGTAATGCCGCGACCAGCGCCTGGGAGAGGTGTCAGGGCAGCCTGGAATCGTGGGAATAAAGATGTAGCGGCCCAGACTCAGACGAGCGAGGGAGTCGGAGTAAATGGGGCAGATATGAGAGGAATGCACAGCCACCAGTGTGTGAATGATAAAGAAGAAGCAGAGAGAGAGAGACCTTCACACACAGGACGAGGAGGAAGAATGAGCGAAACAACGACAAGAGCTGATAAAAAGAATAACATTAACAATAATATCTGATAATGATAATATTTGCAATAGTGAAATTATTCATGTGAAATGAGTTCTCTTTATCAATTGGCAAGTGGGCAGCCCTTTTAATCTTGGTCTAAAAGGTGTGAATGTTCTTTATCATCATTGAGCCATGTCCGGGGCTAATTGTGGCCATATTTCACTGTCTGGGGAGGCTGGGCCGGCCAACGATCGCGCCTGCGGAGCCGCGGCATGATTGAACGCGGATAACGTCTCGGTCGCGGGGGGCCGCAGCTGGAAAGCAGCGGTGGAGACAGACACTAAGTGAAACAGAGAGGGCTTCCTCTCCTCTGCCTGCTGCAGGTGGAAGGACGCGTTCCGGGCCAGAGAGGCCGGACATTCGGAGAGGAGAGGGGGGGGTGGCAACTTGTCTTGCTGTGGGACATCACGGCTCAATCCTGTATACTCTATTCATCTTCCGTGTGGGGATTACACAAACTCTGGGTTGCTGCTTTTTATTTTTTTTTACATTTTGTGTGATTAGTACCCACAGAAAATTAAAGGCCACTGCTTCTCAAGAGAAATAACAAACAGTTATCAATAGGTAACTTTTTTTTAAACTATTTGTTTCCCATGACAATAATGATACCAGTGATGCTGACAGGATAATGAAAAATGAAAAAAAAAAAATTGCTACCTTTTAACCAATAAAACATAACTGCTGTATGGGAAACGTTTCCTTCATGACCCCTTTTTCTGCTACACAACAGATTTTGTTAGTTGACCAAAACCCCTGAGACATTGAGTGTACTCATCAATATTGTATTTTCATTTGATTTTTTTTTCCATTCTGATGGTCACCATAATAATATTGTTAAATAGTGAAAATAGCCCTGGATTAGTCCCCGTCGTGTGCCCAATGTCCTGGGGTGGGCTCACAGCAGCCCAACCCCTAACTGTGACTGAAGCGCTTACCAATAGTGAGTGAGTGAGAAAAGTACTTTAAAATAGTATCGTATTCAGCAATGAGAGTCTTGATATAAATGTTGAGAATTGGCCAGCTGTCATATTAGATTTATCCTCACAATTATGTCAGTACCATGAGGTAGAGGTCAGGCCTGGTTGGTGGACATGTTCATCCAACTGGAGCTTCCTTTTCTTTTTATGCTCCCTTCATTCCCTTCTTCTGTAATCAGTCTTCCTCCCTCCGTCTCTCTCTCTCTCTCTCTCTCTCTCTCTGTCTACTGCCTTGTCTATCTCTCTGCAACACTCACTCACCTTGGTGAAGGATGTAGGTCACCCACAGGGAAGAAACTTTTAATTAAAGTTAAAGCTTCACCAGTGGACTGGATCCCGGTGCCTCCCCCAGTCCTCCCCGCCTCTCCAGCTTCTCAATTCAGCCGCCACCACTGCAATTTCCATGAGTTTTACCTAATGGAGGAGGTCCTTAATAACAAAAATGGATTGGTGGTGAAAGTGAAAGGGCTTGTTTTGCCAAAATGCATGATCAAATACATCCAAATGTATCTGTTCAGCAAATTTCACCTGCCCAAAGTCACAAACGTTCACAAATAGTCCAACACATCCTTCTGTTTTATCAGCTGGGAAAATGCTCAGCCATGTTTTCAGGTAAGTGTGTGTTCTGTATGTGTGTTGTACTGCTGTGGTCTCCCTGTGGCAGATAAGATAACACAAACCCCTCCTTATACTGGAATACAGTAAACGTACCCTAAAACGGACCCAAAGAGCCCCATAACATGATTAGGAGTGGTGCAGAGCACTTGCTGGACTGTTAACAGACAATCAGCTATTTAGGGGAAAAACTCTCAGCGAGGAGCATCAGGCCTAAAGAGGAGCCCAATTTCATTTGGGTGATGGGAGTGATGGAGCGCAGAGTGATAATATAATCTAGAATCAGCACGAGAATCCCAAAAGGTGGCAGTCACAAGATTAAAAATGAATGCCTCCAAAAATGAACCTCTTTTATAAAATTATAGAAGTGAGAATGATTAGATTTGGGGTTATATTTTGTCTTGATTGGAACTGTGAACACACCCTTACTGTAAGCATTTTACTTTGTCCAATCCCAGAAAGAGCCATATTATATTACAGTTATCTGTTGTAATGCTTTTCATAACAGTAAAATAATTAATTGAATTATTAGAATTAGTGGAAGCTTGTTTGAAGTTGATAGAAACTACAAAGACAGACAGACAGACAGACAGACATACAGATAGATAGATAGATAGATAGATAGATAGATAGATAGATAGATAGATAGATAGATAGATAGATAGATAGATAGATAGATAGATAGATAGATAGAAATTTACAAGCATTTTTGTTGGTACATTGGGGTTAATTGGGATCATTTCCATGTGGTACAAGTTCATGGGCACAACTATGTACAACTATGTTGGTATTACAAAGGACCTGACCTGTACTTTTTGAGGTACAATCAACTGAAAGGAACAGTTTGGTACCTGGAGATTTAATATTGTACTCCTTGTACCCTGTGATTTTGAACCTTTATTTAACTGTGTGTAGGTAAGTGGTGCATAGCGGTTAAGGAAGTGGCCCCGTAATCAGAAGGTTGCCACTGAGCAAAGCACGGTCCCATATACTGCTCCCTGTCATGGCTGCTCACTGCTCACCAAGGGTGATGGTTAAAAGCAGAGGACACATTTTGTTGTGTCACCGTGTGCTGTGCTGCAGTGTTTCACAATGACAATCACTTCACTTTCACAGATAGATAGATAGAAGCATTGTGTATAGACAAAGATGTAGAGCATCTTCTAACAGCATGGAGAGAATATGGTGCATTAACGATGCTCAGCTGCAGGAGCAGTCATAAGTCACTTCACTATTGATTTTACACATGTGAAATGTAAACTGTTATACTATCAGTATCAATATGGAAAATAACTTTGCAATATGCAATTACAGGTGGCCATTGATTTTTATTTATCATATGTAATCATCCACAGTTGATTTAATAAGACTGTTATAGGCTCATTTTGATGAGTTACAATTCAACATAGAAAAGGTGAGGTGAGTATGAGATCCAAGCTGGAACTGTAAATGTCTTTATTTGTCTTTGTGTGTCTGCAAGTTTTGTTGTAATGACTACAGTAAGTCAAATATTTTATACAGAATACCAATTTCTAATAATTATAATAACAAACATCAACAATACATGTAATAATTTGTTTTTGTACATTCTCTATATCGCCTGTATGACTTGGTCTTCCAAGCAGCACTTAATGTGGTGCCAAGTCATCTTTCTTGGGGCTACCACATGCTCATGTTCACAGGTGGATCTGTGACCTCCTTGAAGAGCAGACTTGAAACATCTACAGGGACAGACTAGTAACCACAGTGTTGCAGCTGGCTACAAACTCGTGGGGATTCAGGTGAGTGACTTTTGAGGGCTTTGCTTTGCTCTGGTTTAGCCTCATGCAGCAGACATATGTAATAATATGTGATGTTTCAGATTGCTGGTAGTTCTCCAGGGGTTCCCCAGCGTCAGAGGAGTCTTCAATCACAAATCTCAATGGGTGAGGACACGTGCTGGAGACCACATCTGTAAAAGTTCACAAATCCAAGGAATTGCTGCAGCTGTTTGATCAAGGTGGGTTGGAGCAGGAAACCAAATTCTTCTTGAAAAAGGATTTAAGCTCCAGAAGCACTGCAGGAGTGGACATACATGTGTTACAACAGAGAAACATACAACAGAGAAAAGGCTGTTGAGGTGGAAGAAGGCAAAATATTCCAGGAAGTCCTACAGCCTGTCATCAGCTAGGGCCTGAAGACGGCTGGACAGTTGGAAGTGTCTAAATTGCATCACCACGTAATTGCTATGTATGCTTTTTGTATTGAAATCTGCACAACCTGCCTTCCTTGATGTAGACATAGTATAGAATGACTGACCATCTAAATACTCAACTCACTGGAAAAGTGCATGCTGAGGGGAATTTGGGGTTGGAGAGGGGGTCATTGTCTCATTTCCCCAGAGTGCCAGAAACTGAGATGTGTTTTTACGGGATCCAGAGCTGAACGCAGTTCTGTTCAGCCCACAGCAACAAAACCTCATAAAGTTCATATATGGGTTGTAGGATGATACTGCATATAGAACAACATGTTACACTTCAATGTATTTTAATTCATATTATTATCAGAACAACCTCCTGATAATACCCTGGTTTGCCCTTTAAACCGAACTTACATATGTGGAAGACACTGAAAGAGCAGCTTGTGTCAGACAGAGCCAATTGAGACCAATTGATGATTGCAGCCACCAGCAGATGTCACTCAGCCATAAGAAACTGTGACGCTTCAGAGGATGCAGCACTGGAAGAGCTGCTGGTGGGAGTTTAATTATCGCTTCTTCTGGTGACAGAATTTCTTCACACCTGTAGCACACGGAGACACTCTTATGGTCTCTAAATTGGAAGGGGAGTACAGGAATTCTGTCTGGCCACTACTAACACCCAGATAAGACGGCCATTACCATACCTCTGCACAAGAGCTGTTTTCATGTTTACCACCGCTGTTATCCTGCGGAGGATGTGCTGTTACCTCATTACAGTGGTATTTCCCGTGAGCGCACTTTTTAATGAGCAGAAGGCAACACAACATTGCTGACCTCTCCGGGTCACAAACATCCTTTTTAGACGGAGCCATTGCTGCGTCTTTGCATGGGCCTCAGGAGCAGGGAACGTCCCACCTGCCGGGCCCGTGTGACGTGTGGATCGGGGGGCTTGTTTTTGTGGGCATGGTTCCACATGGTCCTTGTTGTGGGAGGGGCTACGAAGCAGGACGCACCGGGGGAGACGGGAAGTGGAAGTCATTACCAGTGTGCTGTCAGCTGTTCCGCTTGCATTGCACTTTCACCCTGCAGAGCCTGTGCTGCTTCCTCCAATATTTTTGCAGCTGAGGCTGACAGGGGCCCTCCGCTTCGCTCGTACGAGAGTTGTGAATGGCCTTCTAAACAACTTCCCTCTCGTGGTGCTGGGTTTGACTTCTCTCAGCTTTAACACGCGCCAGTGTGAGTGGACTGATTCAGCAGCCTGGGCCTGACAAGTTCAGCAGCGCTGTGGTGCGTTTGGGGCGTGGTCAGGTCTGCTCATCTGTCTCGACTGTTTGTGCTGACCTCACACGTGGGCGTTCAAGAGTCCTGGCTACCAGGGCCGGACGCATCTGGGCAAACAGGCATCTGATTGGGCAGCAGAGTGGAGTATACTGAGTCACCACCGGCACCTGCTTCCTCTCGCTGTTTGTGTCACTTTTTGCTGGCCTTCCTGTTGTCCGGTGCCTGGGTGAGTCAGACCCAGAAGTGCGCTGCTTTATCTCACACACACACACCGTCTCTCACACACACACAAATACGTACCATAATAGAGTAAGAGAGACAGGGCTTCCTTTGTACCATCATCTCTTTTCCAACCCCCACCCCCCCCGAACACACATTGATCTGATAAGCTTGATCGTTTTAATTGAAAGTCAGAGCCGGGTCACTCTTGTGGTTTCATTATTAATTTAAACACTCCTGGTAACTTAAAGTGCAATTTTCACCCACATGTGAAACAGGAAAATCAATGGAAACAACAGCACAAACATCAAGGTTAATTACAGATGCAGCATCTGCCGGTGGCAGAGTGTACGTGTGTTTTCTCTGACATCCCTGGGAAAATGTTTTGACGTGGCGCCGCTCCAGCACGGAGTGGCAGGTAAACAGTCTGGGGTTGGGTGGGCCGCTGATTAAAAATGCTGTCTGATTGTTGTGTCTCGCGGCCCAGCTCAGCTGTCCTCCTATTACAGTTGAGGGATTGGGTGGAGGGCCTACTGGTGCACTGTAATGCAATCTGTCTGCTGCTGCACGGTGCCCTCTGAGCTAAACGCACCAAGAGATGACTTAGGTGGACCCGATGGAAAATTTTAATCTGTTTGCCGTAACTGCAAGAATGGCGGTACACGCCACGCAGACACCTCTCTACAGCAATCAGGTGATATTAGCACCACTGACCCCTACATTGATGAGCCTTAGATGTTATCGCTTCCTGTTATGACCATTGTTATCTGCAACGTTATTTTTAAGGAACAATCAAAATGAAATGCATAGTGCCAATGAAAATGTTCAATATGTAATGGGGTTGTAGATGTAGCATTTAAGCCTTTTCAGAAGCAGGCTTCATGGTCATGTGTGGCATGCAACAAACAAATAAATAAATAAAACCTGTCATATTGTATTGATTTAGAATTTTTTTTTTTTATTGCAAAATGTTTATATTTTGTCTTTAATAACAATATGAATATGATCTTCATATTTGTTTATATTTAACTGGCGAATGACTATTTACATTTACGGCATTTATCAGATGCCCTTATCCAGAGCAACTTACAATCAGTAGTTACAGGGACAGTCCCCTTTGGAGACACTCAGGGTTAAGTGTCTTGATCAGGGACACAATGGTAGTAAGTGGGATTTGAACCTGGGTCTTCTGGTTCATAGGCGAGTGTGTTACCCACTAGGCTACTACCACCACTATTACTCCTGTGACACTTGCCATGTTCTACATATGGATCTTAAATTGGACACAGTCAAATCAGTAAAAACTGATTCTGAGAATTTGGTAAATGAGTAAAAAAAAAAAGTGAAGTGATTGTCACATGTGATACACAGCAGCACAGCACACGGTGCACACAGTGAAATTTGTCCTCTGCATTTAACCCATCGCCCTGAGTGCCCTATGTTGGGGGTACGCTAGAAAATAACCCACTCCTCTGAGGCACGGACGACAACCTGGGAGGGAAGCTCAGAGGACATGGTGGCTGACATTCCAGACTGGTGTAATGGAACTCCCAGAAAACAGAAAGATCTAGCATTGACACTGCAGGGACCCAGGATTGTTCCTCAGGACCCTCCCAGTCCACCAGGGAAATGTGGATGGTGATGGAGATTTGTGTGCATTTGACCTGTGGACTGTAGTGGCATCCGAATGTGCGACTGACTTGCACTCTTGCAATCCGAATGTGCGACTGACATGCTCAAGGGTACTCTTGATGAAGACACCATGTGCCAAGCCAAAGAGGTTGAGCAGTAGGTCTGGTGCAACATCTTGTACATCTGTTTCACCTTGGGGTCACCAGCTGATGGTGACACGTGTGATCAGGCAAAGAGCTGCCTGTGAAGAGAGGAGGGGAAATGTATCGAACCCTCTGGACACCTCAGGGGCACAGGAACAAGAAGAGGACTGTTTCCAACCAGGACCATCTTCAGAATGTCTTTAAACATCTGCTGAGCAGTGAGTGGGTCTTCAACAGAGCCAAAATGACAAATTGATCATTTTTTAAAGTTTGTGAACCCAAGAATATGCCACAGTAGCTTCACCTTTTTATGTCCTGGCCAGAGAATGAGAAGAGGCCTCAGTGTGTGAGGGGTTGACTGTCATCGACTGGGGTTCTCTGATGTAGTTGATGACACTATCTGGTTGGCTATCCAGTGCTGTCTGTCCCACCAGAGACATAGTGACGCCGCTCTGGAGTCCACTAGGGCTATAAATCAAAGGAACAATCTGCCAGCAGACATGGCCACCTGAAAAATGAACGGAGAAGACACAACGGAGAAGTGGTGCGTGAGGAGGGTTTACCTCTGTATCCTCAGTTGCCTCCTCTTCTCAGATCGCACACAGGTGAGCCTGGCCAGCCAACCTGGAAATCACCATGGTATTCCAACCTATTTAAGATGGCTCCTGGCTTTTTGGTGTTGTTTTTGTCAGCAAAATTAATGATGAAATATTTTCATCAACAAACCTTTATAATGTGATGGAAACGAGATGAGATGCATCGTAAATGTTTGTCATGTGATGATAACTATAATGAAATATATCATGTAATATTGTTGATTAATAAAAACAAGACTAAATGTGGTTTACAAAAATGATGCTTATTATTTTTAGTAGTATTTCTGTTTTCTGTGTCTCCCATCTGAAAGCACAGATGACATTACTTCAGCAACACGAACTTATGGAATTAGATTTCAGTGCAGTGGGTTTGCAGATGGCTGGGAGAAAATGACAACGATTTTTGGACCAACTTTCTTTATAATGAAGTAAAAAAGAAAACCGAATGTGTGGTTGAAAAACATAAGGAGAAATGCAGTAACTGGAATGGATGTAGAGCATCCTTGAATCTATAATTAACAAAAATATAATAAAAGACAATAACGAACAGGGTGTTGACTAAAAGAAAATGTTGGTTTTGTCTATTCTACTAGGAACTTGTACAATATTGAGAGAGTTCAAAAGTATTGTGACTAAAAGAGACTAAAATTCCATTTTAATTGATTAAAACTATACAAAAATAATCATGGATAATATTGACTAAATAAAGACTATTATTCAACTGAAACATGGTTAGACTAAAATGAGTATGGACGTAACTAAAATGAAACTAAAATGACAGCTTGATGCAAAGACTCGACTAAGACTAAAATTAAGACAGGCTGCCAAAAAGAACTATACTGCTTGCCTGTGTTAGGGGTTGGCTGGAGGACAACACAGATTTTAAATTCCTCTTCCTCTTCAGTTATTTAGCAGATGCCAGGAGGTTATGGGCCTGAAGTGACTTGTATTTGGAACCATTCATAATTCCCTCCACCTTAAATAAAGCCCAAGTTCCAGCTGTCATCTTGTCTTTTCATCAATTTTGGAGGGACATCCAGTTCTTAACAATGTCACTGTTTGAGAACTATCTTCACTACGTTTCGTGGCAAATATCCTGTGCTATACCCTTCTCCTGAATTATACCATTCAGCAAAGAGGTGCTTTTGATGGTAAACTCTCAGTGAGTGTCCTTTGCAGAAATTTATATTAGGACTTTAATTTTGGGTTGTCAGTATTAGTTTAAGGGTAGGTACACATACGCAACTTGCATTATAGGTCACACTGAAGATGAAATAATTAATTGTGATCTGTTTTACATCACAAAACATGCCATTTTTACAGAGGTGTTTACATTTTTTTTAGCCATCATATATATATATATATAGGGCAGTGGTGCCCTAGCAGTTAAGGAAGCCGGTTCGAACCCCAATCCGCCAAGGCCACTGAGCAAAGTACCGTCCCTACACACTGCTCCCCGGGAGCCTGTCATGGCTGCCCACTGCTCACTAAGGGTGATGCTTAAAATCAGAGGACACATTTTGTTGTGTGCACACTTTCACTTTCCTATTTCAACTTAGACCTTATTCAGGTTAAGGTAATTTAAAAAATAGTTTCCACTAGTATTAACTACTAGTAGTTACCCAGCATAATGGATAAAAGGTATATGCTGCTAACATCCTGCTATGCTGCTAAGCAATTTCCTTCGGGATTAATAAAGTTTTCTGATGATTCTGATTGATCCTGATACCAGATACCACAGGACACCTGCACAGGGTAGGGGGTTTTAAAATTTCATTGTGGCTGCAGTTTAGTCCTATGCCTGACTTAAAAAAAACAGGGACTGTATAAACCAACAGGATGCAAAACCCAGTTTTGTATTGTGACCACAGGCACATATAAACTTACAGGCACTGGCCCTGCATGCCACACCATTAGTGTATCGCTTCTACCAGCTATGCCAACACTCAAACAATTAGTGTGCTTTACGTGATAGTAAAATTATGGAAATGCAAGACACTTATTCAAACAGGTCTGCATTACCATATTTTGAAATATTTGAGTTAATTACAAGTAGAGACTTGGCAAAATAAGAGAGACTTTTAAAACAGCCTCATAAAGTTGTTATTAAGAGGCCTAGGATGGACCTAATGATGTGTTTGGAAATTAGGGCGATCAAACATTTAATGCAAGGTCCTCCTCTAGGCAAAAAGGCTCTAAATGAGTCAATTAGACATCCATTATTCTCACTGCTTGGCCACAAGTGGAGCCTGATATGCATAAAGTGTTTATCAAGACAGACGTCCTCTTAAAAGCATCCACTGAAATAACAAGCTGGATAACAAAGACCTGGGTCCTTTAAAAGTATTCTGTTTTTTTGTGTTTTTTTTGCAGCTGAAGAGGTTGTTAGTGGTCTTCAATCAAGAAGTAATTCTGTATTATCTGCATAATGTTGCATCATAAATTATAATAACCCGATTAACATGCAAAGCTCTCAGAATTGCCTAAAATAATGCATATGCATATGTTAAAACTTCAGCATGAATATAAAGAATTATGAGTTTTAGTGCCGGAATGTACTTGCAGTGAATTGAGACAATAAATACTTCTTGTGTAGTCTTACTTTCATCTTACAGGAAATGTGTTTATCTGTACAATCGTAAACACACTTAATACAAGTTAACTTACATTCGGCAGAAATTGCAGACATTTGCAACAAATACTCGCTGCTCAACAGCACAAGCTTACTGCACAAAAGATGCAAAGCACAATAACAGAAAAGAAAGTTCTCAGCATGTTCTGAACACAGCCACACTCCCCGGGAACCGGCACCACTCTGTGGGACATCACATTCTCCTGACCCAAGACATGAGCAGCATCTCCATTAATTAACATTTACAGCCTGACAAATCTTCATTTGTCCTGCCTGGCCATATTCAGCCAGCGCACCTCCAACCCTCCCATCAACCCCCCCCTTTCCGACCCTCGTACAAGCACATCCCTGTCTATTTGGAGCGGTGTCCACGTTGTACATGATGTAGGAAGCTGGATATGGAAAGGTTGTTATAAGTCTGCCATTTGCAAATGGTTATTAATTGTGCAGCGGGATGAGGGGCAGTAAGTGTGTACGTGTGTGTGTGTGCCGTTGCAGTGGGGGTGGAGATACGGTGATACTGTAGCAACAGGGCCAGTCTCAGAGGCCCACGCTCCTGTGCACATAGCTCTTCATCAGACCCCAGCCGTCAGTCCGGTGCAGACAATTACGGCCCTCTGATTGCTATCAGACAGGGAGGAGATTTTTACAAATTAGGGGATAAATAGAATTTTCCACATGCGTAATGGTCAGGGCTGGGGGCCTGTAATGAAAAACTATACATCACAATCAGCCAGACAATCCTATTCATGGTAATACATTATGCTCACTATTCATAATAACGGTTTGCTGACAGAGATACTACAGGCCCCGGACACCACAGTGGGGTAAATGGAGATGATGCCGACAGACCCGTCTGGTCACAATACAGCCTGCTTCAGCTGTTGCCGTTTTCCGGGCTTAGAGGAAACATTCCCAGAAAATTGCATAATGTTCCTTATAGGAGCTAACAGTCTGATTAAGATGATGCTAAGAATCCAATCTAAGAAAGTTTTACTAAACCAGCATTACCAATTTCAAACAATTCGCTTGCAAACTTGTAATTATTGACAAACCAAATTTGTGGATAAAGCAAAATGTATTTGCATGTATTTCGTGTAATGCTTCATAAATCTAATGCACATATAAAGCTATTAATATATAAAAGCATGACACAACATGACATAAGACAAATTTCTCCACCACTCAGGAATCCTGTTGAGCAATCTCAATACTGTGGACCAAGTTAGTGTTAAACTTCATGAAGTTAAACTTACATTCCTGTTTATATTACATTATTACATTCACACACTGCATATTCATATACTATATTTTGTACACTTGAACCTTTGTACACTTGCACTAATACTGCCATATTTATAATAATTGTTAGGTGTCTAATGAGCCTTTTAGTTGTTTTGTATTGTTTTTATAGGAATGTCTCTCTTGCCCCACAACCTACTTCATTCAAGTAAGGACTGTGGTGAAGAACCAGACCACAGACTTACCATCCTGCAGCTACTGTACACCTGGAGGTTAACAGGCAGGTTGCTTGCTCAGCCTGGAAGTGGAGTCATCTTGCACACAGACTTGGGCTTAGGATAGGAAATGTGAGACGTATTCGGGCGGAATGTCAGCTCGGGGAGAGGAACAGCCAGTGGCGAAAGGAATTCATCACACAACCTAGTCCTAGACTAAACCTAAGGGTTTCTGGCAGTAGATGGGTGGATGGATGGATGGATTTTCTGAAATCCATGTTAAATGAATTGTGGTTATAGCCAAGAGGAACAGCAGGCTGTGGTAGAATCGGCTTACCATATAATCAACAGGCGTACAACACACACACATTCTCATTTATCCCACAATCACGGCTGTAAGACCCTATTTTCGTGTAGTTTGCACACATGGCAGGTCTGTTCTCTTCCTCTCTGGTGCCACCAGTACAATCCCTCAATTACAGCCCAGAGAAACACAATGTAAACACACACACTTGTGCATGTGTGTGAAATAGAAGTCACACTCTGGGCTAAATTATCGTTCAGTGTCAGCAGGGGTGACTGCCTGAGATTTGAATCCTGCATTTTGAGGGCGTTATCCTGCTGCTCAGTGATCTGACCACAGCGATGGTGGATGGTGGAGCCTCTGCAGCTGGTGGGACCAGGGGTAAAATTGGTGGGATAGAAGTGGGTAGGGTTCAAATTACACAGTGGCTTCTGAGGGAGCCCTGTTAAGGGGGAAGACCCATCTTCCCATGTCACATGCACAGCTATAACTATGTTCTTGAAAAAAAACATACTATTGTTAGCACTACGACCTGGGGTTAACGCTGTCAGTAACATTTCGTACAGACATAATAACTATGACATAAGAATCATACAAGTCAGAGCAAACAAAATAGAAAATCACAAAGCAGAGGGACACCTCAGTCCGCGAATGATGTGTTCAAACGGCTGAGAAATGTAGTGATTCAAAATGCAGCTCTGCAATGCATGGATAGCACAGCAGGAATTGACTCAGAATTGCGTTAATTAATGACGACGGATAAGTAGATAAATACACAGCAGTGAATTGTTTCTAATATTTTTTTAGTTTTTTTTTTCAGTATGCAGCTTTTCTCCCCTCTTTAAAAACACATGTATGCCACAAGGTTGCCCGTATACATGTTCTGATTCCGGGGTGTGTGTGTCATTGTGTGTTTATATGTGTGTTCCTCTCGCTATACTCGCATGCAAGTCAGAGAACCTGATGTGTGTGTGTGTGTGTGTGTGTGTGTGTGTAATTAGATATACATATTTAATGAGAACAAAGAGAAAGGAGGAGGATGAAAACCCACCCCACCCCCTTTTTCTGCAGTCTCCAATCCCCCCCACCCCTCATATCTCTCCATAGTCTCATTCGGCTGTTTTTATAGACTTGTCCATTGCAAACCACCAAATGTCACTTCTGCAGTTAATTCCTTCAGTGGGAGGACTAATGAGAACCCAGTCCTCAGGCTTGCGTGTGTGTTGTGAAAAATATTACAAAAGGATAATGAAAAAACATGCGTGGTAATGAATAAGCTGAATATCCAACATGTTTCTTGGCCAAATATTCATTTCAACCCCTAAACCCCATGAGAACACCTGAATCACACAATTAACCTAAAGCAGCAATCATTATGCTGCTTTATTAGTAATCCTGATAAAGAGTAGTAATGTTGACATGCATGGCACATGCATGAGTTAAGTTTTATGTCCTGGCTATGTACCCGTCTATCATTGGATTTGTATGTTTCAAAGATGTTAGTGGTTTGGCAGCGTGGGAGACAGTGCAAGAGACATTCACTGCATTCACTGGAGCAGCCAAATGTATTTTTTAATTTTACCAAATGTTTCTTTCTTGTTTTTTCTGAGTTGTTTTCATTTCGGCTAGTGTGGACATTTCAGTTTTGAAAAAAAAGTAGGAAAAATTTGTGGCCTCACCTCTGATTTGATGTAATCGAAATACAACAATTTGATGAAACTTAATTGTTCAAATGGCTTAACAAATATGCTTGCATATGAAAATTAATGGGGAAGGTTGTTAAGCATTTATCAGATTTTATGTTAGCAGTGGGGGAAAAAAGACTTTTAATGGCTAAAAATTTCTCTCCAGAACTGAATCCCATTGTTTGTTTGGGGTGAGGTCAGTTTAACATAATGAACGTTAGCAAATAATTTTACATACACTGTATGCTAGAATTTGGTAAAAATCTCAGGGACATGCTGATTAGGTAAACTTTTGATTGTTCCTTTGAGTCATGACACCAAGGAAGGGGAAGACCCAGGCATGGGTGCTTTAATAAAACCATTTTATTTAAAGACAGGACGAACAAATATATATGTCTGCTTGTGGAAAAGGAGTGAGGAAACAGGGAATGGAAAGGTCCACTCACACCACCAGAACCCAAGCACACAAACTTTGCCTACACCTACCACACTCCAGAGTCCCACAGACTCTGCCAGGATATGGTTAGGTCCACTGCCAGCCCACTGACCAGACACAGTATAGCCTGCAGGCTCGGCCTGCTATGTGTCTGCCTGCTGAACACACTCATGACATACTCACACCACACACAGTGATGGACAGACCAACAAGACTGGACCCGGATAGCTGGTGCAGGTTCTCACTCCTACCTAAAGGTAATTGGGAAGGAGCTCAGCATTCATGCCCAGGTGACGCCAGGGAAGATCATTACACTTTGGAATTTTATCAATCAGTTTTCATTTGTGCAGTGCTTTTACTTCACATTAGAACATTACTCAAGACTCATAGTGAGCAAGACCAGAGAGCAAGTGAGCACTGGTTGTCATAGCTGACAGGTTGCCCATAATCTGAACCCTGGATTACCCTGGGATTTTCATATCAGGTCACAGATGTAAAAAATAAAATAATAAACAAAAATTGTCCTCTGCATTTAACCATCACCCTGAGTGAGCAGTGGGCAGCCATGACAGGCACCCGGGGAGCAGTGTGTGGGGACGGTGCTTTGCTCAGTGGCACCTCAGTGGCACCTTGGCGGATCGGGATTTGAACCGGAAACCTTCTGATTACGGGGCCGCTTCCTTAACCGCTAGGCCACCACTGCCCAGTACATTCGGGTATCAGCATAGAACTCGAGAGACCAGATGTAAACAGGTATATTCTATGAGGCCTTAGAATCATCCACACCAGGATGTTCTTGTGATAAAATACACCTTCCACATTGGAGTGAAAGGTACGAGACAGAAATTAAAAAAATAAATGCCTTTCAACTTCAGATGACAATTGCTTAAAAACTCCCATAATCATATTTGGAAAGAGGTGTAACAAATAAACTCTGGAATTCATTAAGGAGGTGATGCCTGGATTGTGTCTACCCAGTTCTCATTGCAAAGCCAGTTTTGTGAAGCTCCAGAGCACCACTAGAATAATGAGTAACACCTATAACAGCAGCAGGCAGCTGTGGTGATTGATGATGGAGTGATTGATCAGCTTCCTGATGCCTCTTTTTGTCTCAAGTAACATAAATATGCATTGTCGTCAGGCAACATGTCTCACAACAAAAGCTCTTTCTGAAGAGCAAACATCCTCCACAGGCAGGAGCTATCTCCTCAAACACAGCACAGACACACAGCATTGACACAGGCTGTTCCAAGCCTGTGGACTCCCACACTGAAAGCCACATAAAATGTGGAAACAAAAACAGACACACATGTATAGTGTAGCAGAGACAGGCACAAACACACACACAGAAGGTGATGAGCACCTGGGTGAAGCCAGGATCGATGGGAACCAGGGAATCAGCAATGAGGAAAAAAACAAAAAAAAACACACACACAATCACCTATCAGATTGAAACTGACTTCTCCTTGTATCTTTAGGGTCCTGCGACAATAGATTGGACAGGAAATCCAATGGCAAGCAGAGGCCAAAAAATGGAGGAGAAGAAAAAACAGATTGCTAATATGCCTCAGCCCAAGCCATTTTAATCTCTGACAGTAGAGGGATCTGGTGAAAACCATTATCACGTACTCCCTGTCCCTGATAAGAGAGGCCTAATCTGTTTGCAGGAGGTATTGAGCAAAGGCATTTGTGAGGCAGAGAACAAGGTGTGTGTGTGTGTGTGTGCGTGTGTCTTGGGATAGATGAAAAACAAGAAGATAAGGATGTTAAAGCATACAATTTTACTAATACTTAGAAAGAAAATACAGATGAATGTAGACATGACGAGATAAATACAGACAAATCCAGGCAACAACAAAAAAAAATGTTTGTTTTAAGCAAAAATTGACAATTTGGTGCCAAGGTCAAATTTAAGGGCTTTTGATTGACACTGGCTAAACTCAAGCAATTGATTGACAGAACTGCTGACCAATCACATACTCAGTGCAGCATATGGTCTGTCACTCTGGTGGACCGAGAAGTGAGTGAGAAGCTCCTGACTACATTTAAATTTTTTCCAAAAATATGGAATCTGGAGGGGTAAATTTATACCTTAATTACTTGACTTGACTTGTAAACAAACGTGACTTGTACATTTTCTTTTATTTAACAAATTTAAAATGGTCTGTTTAAATCTGTTTAAAAATCATTTCAAGATGTGTTGAAATGCATTAGAATGCATTAAGAACAGAGAATTATAAGTTTTAAATTGCATCTTTGTTTACTTTTGTACAACACATGATTTGCAACTATAAGGTTGTGGGTTTGAACTATAAATTGTCAAAGTGCTTCTGAGGTACCCTTGAGCAAGGTACCATCCTCATGCCATTAATGTCAGCACTCTGGTCAATGGGTGATGGGTTAAATGTGCAGTGTATTACAATGACAAAAACAATCACTTTCACCTCTGAAGCGCTCGACCCATTTGTTGTTCTTCAACCACATAGGAGCCACAGGACTGTGACCTCTCAGTCTCTCTGTCCATGTGGACAGAGAACCTCCGACACATGGGTAGACACTCTCCATTGAGTGCCCATTCTCCATTGAGTTTTTTGGACAGGAAGGCCATATAGATAGTGGGAAGAAATCCCGAACCGCCAAGGTCCCACTGAGGTGCCACTGAGCAAAGAACGGTTGAATATTTGAGGCTCTCCAAAGCTTTTGCTTTTGCTGTGATGGCAGCATTTCACACTCTTCGCTTTTCTCCACCAGCCACCTTAAGATGAGCAGAGATGGTTTCCAACCATCTTGATGGTTTATGCTGAATACTTTCTTATCACTCATGCATCTCATGAAGTAGCTTTTGATGATGGCAAGAGTGAACAAAGCAGCCATGAAGGTAAAACTGTCTTAGTCTCCATAACCACCACAGAGTAAATGAGTGCAAACTTTTGAGCAGTAGTGTATTTGGACAAGCATTGAGATACATCTTTCTGGCATGGGGAATGCCTGGATTCAGAACTGCAGCGGTACAGATTTTGCTGGGAATGAGAGAATGGTTTAAAGTGTGCCGCAAAAACCGTTTTGCAACACAAGTCAGAACACCTTTAAAATGTAGAATGAATGTTGCAGAATGATAATACCACTAATAATACTACTGTGACCTTTGACCTCAAAAACTCACCTCACCCTTACCTGCACAAACCTGTCATTGCTACCATCAGCTGTCCCATGGGGATTTATTTAACTCCCCAACCTCTCCTCCATCAGCTCACCTCACCTCACCTCTTCAGCAAAATCTCTCTTCATTAACTCCCTACCTTTCCTTTCCCACACTGGTCACCCCATTTCCTTCTGAAACCCCTCCAGCCTGTGAACAATCCCCCCTGCCCACTACCCCTCCCTCTGCTCCCTCATTCCAATTGACTGTCCCATTTGTCACACAGAATTCTTTTAGCCCCTGGCTACTAGTTAACCTGCACTCTGAGAGCCCTTCAGTGAAATGCTAAAGATTGCACAACCGTAAAAGAGGCCTGACATGATGTGCAATATGTCACACAGAAGGACATTTTGACTCGCCCCACGCTGCCACTGCACTGCTCGGGCCCAGGGGCATCATCTAGCTCCCCCCTGCTAACCCTTGTATAAGTTTTCCAATTCTGGGAAGCAGGGATTATGGCCCCCTTTTTTATTATTTATTTTATTTTATCACCAAATTATGGCAGCACTGATAAGATGGTGATGGTGGGATCCCAGTGTGTTGGACCTTGACCCCAGGACCAGTAATGGAACCTACTGTACCCTTCAAAGGCGGGCGGTGGAGTAGGCGATGGAACCATGCACGCATACTGTATACAGTACGTACAAAGGCAGCCCACCAGCAGCTCAGATGGTGGATGTGGTTTAGGGAAGGATGCACCTGAGGGTGAAACGCTTGCCAAGAGCTCTGTGTCTCCGGTTCCACTGCTCGGTCAGACCCGAGATCCAAGCGCCAGGCCTGGAGACACATCACTCAGCTTCACTGAACTTCACTGGAGTTGACGCAGAGCACAATTTCTTCGCGCCACAGCTTGACTGAGGAAACCTGTTGTTGGGAGAATTTCACCCAACATTGACACAGAGTCGCTGGATCAAAATAAATGGTTTTGATGTTCTTGAGACAAGTCAGCACGATTGGCACAGAGTTGTCTAATAGAAGTAGTCAGTCTATTTATGCACTAGTAACCGTTTCTGCCCTGCCAACTGACTTAGTTTCATAAACATGAGTGGGAGAGTTCTTAAAGCAAAGAGAACATCTGTCCTTCTTATTCTTCTCAAGGCATATAATGAAATTTGACACAGGGAATACATTTTAAGAAACACTTTTCTGAGGTTTATACGTCTTCCAACATCTGTGTTTGTGTTGGTTTGCTTGGTTTTATATGTGTGGAAAAGAGCAATAGATCTTTGTGAAAGTGCGATAGTATTGCGTGTGATCGTGAGTCTGTTTGTGAGTGAATGTGACACTGTTTGCATGACTGTATGTGAACATGCGAGTGTGTCTCTGTGTGAGATCCAACACTTGTCCCCCACTCATGATGCATGTGGTCGTCTCTCTGTGTGGCATGTAGTGACAGGTTCCGCCTGTCCATCTAGTGATGTCCAGCTGTCAGTCAGCCCCAGGACTTCTGACCAGCTCAGTCAAGGCTGCTGGGCCTTGACATTGGCTGTTCTGCCATTAGATCACACGGCCCACTAACCCCGCCCTGCTGACAGAATGGCTGCCATCAGGGGCCTGCTCACCCAAGGCAGACCTGCTGGACACAGACAAAAAGGTCATACTTTTGTTTTGTTTAGATGCTTTTTCATTGAGTAACCTGCAGCAGGATCATGCTGAAGTGACTCAGTGCTGTGACGATCCACACATAGACCAGTAGTTGGGTGGTAGTAGCCGAGTGGGTTACACAATCACCTATGAACCAGAAGACCCAGGTTCAAATCCCACTTACTACCATTGTGTCCCTGAGCAAGACACTTAACCCTGAGTGTCTCCAGGGGGGGACTGTCCCTGTAACTACTGATTGTAAGTCGCTCTGGATAAGGGCATCTGATAAATGCTGTAAATGTAAATGTACATGACATTAGTAAATGGAAAGTAAATCCTTGTTCCTGACTCTGTCTTGTGTCATCCTTATCAACTCAAGTGCATATCTATATATGTGCAGGGCTTTCTGAGACTTGTCTGCCCTTTTTCATCACCGAGAACTTTCAACATCAACCTTTTCTTCTTATATAGACCAGTGATTTTACACACCCTTACAGAAGTCAACCTTATTCAACAGAAGGGAAAGAACACAGAGAAAAGGAGTAATTCAGAGACCCGTCTCCAGGGTACAATAGGTGTCAGTGCTGTGCTGGAATTAAATTGTCCATTAAATAGTCCATCATGGCACATAAGAGAAAATATCTGTGCCTTTTTGTATCCATTAGTCAATTTTGTACATGGAAATCCGACAGGTAATGGGCTGATGAGTCCGTGCCCAAGTCTGAAGATTCTTCTAGCTTCAGGACTAAAGATTCCGCTTGTTCGGTACATCTCAAGTCAGTAGCAGGCTCCAGAGTAGCTCAAAGAGAGACAAATTAAATTAGGGTGGTGTGATCTGAGTTATTACACTATAATGCCAGGATACCAGTGGTAATGCAACGGTGACCCTGGTGGTCTAACTAGGACAACCTAGGTGAGATGTTCATCACAGTACATACATTTGACTAACACTGGGAGAAAAAAGGAGCCTAGTGGGATGCTTTGCTGTGTTTACTTCTGAATTACAGGAACCAGTTGTGAGTGTAGCTCTTGTGTAGGGCGGAGTAACACAGTAATTGGGCCAAATCCTTTCTGACCTTTGTATTTTAACAACATCATTTTGTAATCAATGTGGATTTTTTTAACAGTACAGGGACAACAGAACAGGCATAATGTGATCATATTCTTTTGTTCCTGTTTAGCTGCTGCATCTTGGCATGATTGTAGTTTATTGAATGCAGGCCATTCAATTAGTATTGTGTTACAGTAGCTTGCACATTCCATTCTATTGTACACATGAGTGAGTTTTTCTGGACTTTCTGCAACTTTTCATTTCTTCTGTTCTCCAAGATACTGGATATTTTAAGATATCTGTTATCCTGTCCTACAATTTGTTGTATCTAAATTATAGCATCAAGTCTCTGTTAGATGTGCATGTGGACTGGTGTGAAGACAGTGACACATCAGAGTGGATTCGTCTTGGAATCCCATTTGTTTATAATAAAAGTACATAAGACTAGTACATATTATTATTCAGATTCCCACGCCAACCCACAGATGTTGTACTTTTTTTTGATCTATGTCAAACACTCCAAACCAAAACCCCTATTCATACAGGCACACACAAACACACATAAATACATACACATTCATTCACACCTATACTCACATACGCATGCACACACACAAACACATTTTCCAATACCACAGTGCTTGCAAACATAACACTTGGGACATATAAATGAAAATCGCACACACACATAAACACCTCACACAGGGCTGACACTCCATGTTCCTCTAATTCCTTTTCATTTAAACGCCACACAGGCAGCCGCCCGACTGCACAGCCGCTCATTATTTACCTGCTTTTGTTTATGAATTGCTTGCTGTGTAGGCCCAGCGCTGGGGCGTCCGGGGGCTCGTAAATCACGGCCACATACTCACGCTCGCAGGGATGAGGAGTGTGCATCGCTGTGCGTGCGCGGGTGTGTATGTGCGCACATTTAGTGCTGCTCAAAGGGTTCTCGTCAATTTACCTCCATGCACTTTGTCTCTCTCTTTAATTAGTAATGAGGACAAATATTTGTTTGTTGCAGGAGTGTGCGTGTGCGGGGGGGGCAAAAAGAGAGAAAATGAAGACGAGAAAGAAAAATGGAAAGTAAGCAAAAAAGTGGGAGTAAGAATAGTGGTAAAGAAGCAAAAACAGTGGTGAAAATGGAAAAAAGAGACTCAGTTTTGTCAAAAGTCACCCAGGCTGTTTAGCCTCAGATTGTCTCAGCTGTCAGTTATCCGTCACCGTGGACGTTTGTCACATTTGCTTCCCATCAGCTGCTCAAGAATGGGGTACTTACTGCTCTCTTTAGACCAGTGTCCAGATATGAAGACTGGGGATTTTTGCTGCCGTTTGTGAAGAAATGTGTTGCTTGAAACTGCAGGGTCACAGCAGCTGTCCAGGGTGCTGAAAGCCAGCACTTCTACCCACATCCCCACACAAGAGATCAAGGGATCTCCAGGAGCATATAACAGTGATTGATGAGTCCTTCTGACTCTGAGTTTCTCTTGTCATTTCTGTCTCAGGACGACTGTGGCTATCCTGTCACAAATGTAAACGGGAACCTGAGGTACCAGTGAAACAAAAGGCCAATACAAAGCTTGTTCGACAGTCATAAAATCAGGACCAGAGCTCCTAATATCAGCTTCAGACAGCTGTCCATATTTTTACTTAAAGCTTAAAAGATCTTTAAAGGAGAATGGATGACCAATTGTTCATCATGTAAATGTACAAGTTCACCAGATCCTTTAGAAGTTGGTGTTATGGGTCTGTGCACCCTCTTCCCAGAATGCAATAGCAAAGAGGTTTGTCTTGTCTTGTGTGTAGCGCATTATGCAGAAACACGTGACATGATTCACAACTCTGCACAGGACCGCTTGACACGCAGCAGAATAAAAACAACACCCCCTCGCCTGCCTTTTATTCTCCTCGATTTGTCTTTCTTAAAAAACAAACAGGCTGTGAGCGGATGAATAAATAAAAGCCTGGAGAATGGATGGCGGCATCTGGGGCCGCAAGAGAGGTGCTGGGGTTCTGCAAGGTTCTGCCGCAGCGGGGCCTGTTCTTCCAGCCCTGTGCTATCTCCAGGCGGGGTGTTCATCATGGTGTCCACCCAGAGAGCCCCACCATCCATCAACCCACATGCCTGGCAGATCACAGGGTCCCACCATACGATTCGTGGGACTACAGGCCTTAATTCAACTAAAATAGAGTTTCACTGTGGGTCAGTGCTGAATTCTCATGTCTGGACAAATTGCTCTCATCACCATGCCATTGAATGCTATGGTGACAATATGAAGATGAAAAATAAGAAATTCCTTGATTATAACTTGATTATAACCATTGTTTGTAACCAATATAGATAATAAAATAGCGACAAAGCTTGGTCGAAGAGCAGATGAAGCATGTTTACAGACGTCTCCAATTTTGTAATTTACTCTCCTCCGGAAAGATCCATAATGTGCCCCCTTCAGTATGCTGTCTGTTTTTCTGTAAGTGATTTTATAGCAGTTCTGTAACTCTTATTAAAGACCCTATTTTACTGCTGTGAGAGACAGATAGCCCAATGGTGTAAAATACAGTCCGGTGTCATGCGTGGATTGTTATTGCAGACATAAAGACAGGCTGAATCACTCCAACAAATAGTGGAATTCCTAAAGAGAGACAGAGGGGATGAGAGGGAGATTTAAAGCTCATTCCCCGCACCTACTTCACGCTGTCCTGCCAGCAGCAGCCTCCCGATCCATCTCTCCAGCACTCAGCCGCCCAGAGGAGCCCAACAGAATCTTCTGCAGGTATGACGCATGTGAGCCTCAGTGCAGTACTGTAATGAGAGGCAAGGAATGTTGCTTCCAGCAAAACATTCTTATTGCCCTCATCAATGATAGCAACATCCCGTCTATGGGCATTTCTTTTAGCAGTTGGTAGGTGTGGCACACAAATGAAAAGATTATTTCATACACAAGTGCTTAATTGAAGTCCACCTACCACGTTTAATTCAACATTACTCTGATAATGCCATTTTATTGTGTGATTTGAAAGTTTCAGGTTCCCTTTACAAAACCCATTTTTTAAGGGTTTCAAGCCAAGCATTTGTGAAGGAATAAAAATGTAAGAAAATGCTCACATATACAGTCAAAATATTGGTTTTGCAAGATTTGTAACTTTTGCGAATGTAACTTTAATTTTAGGGTAAGACAATAGTTTCTGTCACCACCATAATACAAGTACCACCCCGGCACAACACAACCACTCTACCCCAATACCACCATAATACAAGTACCAACAGTACCAGCTCACCTCAATAATTGCCCTTCCACCCAGCATGACATCCAAGCACACAAAGCCATAGACTGGCTCAACCTTGACAGCAATCGGCTTCTAATCAATATGCGAGCTATGCCGCTGGCCCTGTGAATAACAAATAAAGTGGACTACAGAAAATGAAAGGTGTCTGTGGAGTTGAGTAGCCACTCTTCACTTGCCTGTGGCCACTGTGTTCTGCTGGGAGAGCCCAGGATCTACACCTCGCAATGAAAGCACATGCAGGTCAGGTCCAGCCACTCCACAGGGCGCGGTTTATGACAGACAGAACGTGACATCAGCGCAATTTAACAGCTCAATACCTTGTCTCACACAAATTGGTTGGCGCTGACGAGAACGGGGGTTCCAGTAATCAGCTGCCCGAGAGTGGCACAGAAAGCGACAAAGAGAGAAAGACAGAGAAAGGAGGCCCCAACACCATAAACATGATTTAGGGAAGAGAAGCTACATGGCCCATGTTCTGCAAGATTAGGCTGAGACGTTTAAAATGGGGCTTTTCATTACAGATCTCCACAAATGGCCGTGAATCATGTGTTCCAGTGGCTTGTACATTACATAATGCAGCTGAGCTTCTTCCTGGCTCTCATTCCTTCTCTGCAGTAGGTGGGACAGTGCTTTACGGCCAAGATAATAAGGTTGCGGGGAAGTGGTTAGGAGTGTTTACTCTAGCACGGGTGGAGCTGGCTGCAATTAGCCCATGTTCACTGGTGCTGATGGCTTCATCAACATCAGCCACCCCCAGCTGTGTTCCACGGCAGGACTGGCACGGCCACCTCTTCTAGCCAGACTGTAATTAAACATCCCAAAGAGCGGTGACAGAGTCACTAATTACAAGCGGAATGAAATCCCCTCGTTCACTCCTTCACTGTTACTTGGAGGCTGAACGAAAAACACGAAACTAAAAAAAAAAAAAAAAAAAAATGTCCATTTATGGACAAAATTAAACAAAAAGGAAACACAATTAATTGCTTAGTTTAGTTTGAACGTCAGCTAGAGCTCTCATATATATTGATTTGTTTTTTATTTAGCAGCAGAATACATTTTAAATGGTTGTGAAAAGATCTTCTTTCTCTTTTACTTTTCAAATGAATGCAAAGATGGTCTTAAGGACGTAAAGGTCTTTTCCGCTATAATTAGGTGGAGGTCTTGCAGCGCCTGGGTGTAGTACCACCCAGACGGAAAAAGTAACAAAAATAAAAAGACATGTTCCCATTAACACGGCTTAATGCTGGTGCCACGGACCCCAAACCTTACTGGCCCTCAGAACTGCTGAATCAAAGAGCCGAGGCACCGCTAGCTTAGGGGCCATAATTGGGCTGACCTTTAACCTCTGCACCTTAAATCAGGCGCTCATTGCAGCCCAAGCACTCCCCTGTGCTAACTAGCTCCCTCACCGAGCCTCTCATTAACTGCAAACGGGGAGGCAAGGCGTAAACACAGAGGCGACCAAGAGCCTTCTTCATCTGTGTCTGTCCCACGCAGAAATCAAATGGGCTGGAACCGTGTGGCCCGTAATCGCGAGATTTGCATTTTTCTGCTTTTTCCGCTTATCAATTACCAAAATGCACAGCACACATGTGCCACAATTAACACTGAAGGAGTGCGGATCCCAAATCAGAACAATCGTTTGACTGTGGCCAGGGGGATCTAAGCTGAATTAGCCTGCCAGCAGACACGGGGGACAAAAGCAGCGTTCATTATTTTAACCAACATGCCCGCCATGTAAAGGCAGCTGAAGCTGTTAAGACACCAGCACTCGCAGAGAGACTCTGACAGAGAATATGTTGTCCTCATCATTAAAAGCCACAAACGTCGGCTCTGCTTATTGAGACATCCTCATTTGCTGTAGTTCAAACCTGGCAAAGCAGCCCCGTGCTCATAATGAGCAGAGCCGTGCATGAATGAAATATAAACACTGGCACATAACACGCCCAGGAAGCCGCTGCCGCCGGAGCCGCCGAGAACAACAAGTGTAATTTATCTGATCACGCGTGGCAATGACTCTTGATTTTATGAGAGTGAAGATCATTAAAGCATCTGCTCATCTTGAGGGGGATTGTAATGTGCATACATATAATTACCATCGTGCATCAGCAGAGAAGGAAATTTACACGTTCCGGGGCGGCGCAGTGTATATTTTTCTTTTTATTTTCACCCATTTCAATAAAATATGGTGGCAGAATCATGTGCATACATGAGGATAAAATAAATGTTTCTATACGAAGCCCCCTGGAATGATCCCACCACTTCACAGGGAGACACTGACCTTCTCAGTACGAGCCACTCATCACCAGTTAGTCCACTAGCGCCCAGTTAAAGAGAAGATGAGACCAAGATAAACCCAGAGGGCTTGCAAGAAAATGAGGGTACTGGCTTAGCGTGGGGTCGGTCACTATTTATGATGACATTTACTTTTTTCTATCTGGCCATTTTTCTTTAAATCATCATACGGAACTCTCACCAGGGGAATGCTGGAAGGTTTTTTTTATGTGCGCCCTAGTGGGACAGTGTGAAGATGGGAGATGCGGTAGGAATTAGCGGAAATAAATTATCCCAAGGCCAGGAAAGTTATCCAAAGTTTAATGGAGCCTCGGTGGCAGGATGGAGCAAGGAGGCGCTGCAGAAGTACTCCATCATACTCCGGTGGCAGTCACTTGATTGCAGGGAGGCATGCTAATGGGAGGTGGGGAGGTGCAGTTTCGCCAGCCTCCTCAGCGGTGAAGCAGCTCTCTCTCTCTCTCTCTCTCTCTCGAGCCCCTGCTGACTTGGTGGGCTAGCACACTCACCGGAGGGCAAATTAGCTGAAAATAGGCTCGCTCTCACAGTGTGAAGTAGGGGCACTTGCAAACTCTCGCGCAGTGCCCCTCTCGCGCAGCCCTCTCTGCCAGTGCACTTGGCGCAGGTGAAGGGTCAGCAGTTGGGGGGTCAAGGCCCCGTCCAAAATCCCGCAGACCCTCCAGATTGCCACTCTCGGAAAATTGAACTATTGGGCTGTCGGGTGGATGGAAGGACTGTTGACACCCACCAGGCCCTCTACTTGTCTTGAGTTGAAGCCCACTGTTGATTGAGGCCTGAAAGCAAGCCAAGCTTTACTCATCCCCCAGCGAGTTCACGGAAGCCCCCCATCATTCGACCAACACCAACCTATATCCTCATGTAACCAATCCTTCCGGGGTAATGCACAAACTTCCAAAGGACACAAAAAATTGTCCACGTCTCAGTCATTAGCAGAGCCATCATTTTCCTTTCTTGCTTCAGAAACTAACTAGCTGTGATTTTAATTCTACTTTTCCATTATTTCCATTATTGCCCAAGCCTTTATCTCCTCCCGTTGACTTCTCCTGTAACCTTGAACCCGCCGCCCTCCCACTAATGACTTGAGCCAGTCAAGGAGGGAGAGCGGAGTGGAAAGAAGGACATGACACATGTACAAATTGAATGAGAGAGAGGGATTTCAGACGGGCATCAACTGTTTTCTATTTCCAGCCCTTGTCCCGTTAATCCTCATGTGCGCACAGATGAATCCGCGAGATGTTGCCTTATCTACCGTGCCGTTCAGATCGCCCCCCCCCCCCACCCCCATCGACTCTTTCACACAAAAACAGCAACACCTGCATGCAACAGAGCGCGCAGAACGACTCCGAAATTTACACTCACAGACGCAAAATCAGCGGCAAGGAATGTGCGCACCCCGAGAAGCAGCCATGCGTGAGTGTACGCGAGGCGAGGACTTTATTAACTCACACACACGCCATTAGTCCTTGCCTTGCTGCGGGTGTGTGTGCGGGGACTGATTAGCATAATGTGAGCAGGACCCTTCCCCACGGGTCGGACAGGGTGAGGCCGGCACCGTCCGTCCACGTGTGCACGCGCTCGACCTGCACTGATCCCGCCCCTTCATTTCACTCTCATCATAATGCGGGGGTCGCTGGTCACAGGGGGGAGGGGTGTCAAGAGGTGGCTGTCATGTCTGCGTCTGTGACCGGGAGTGAACAAATTCCCGAAGAAAGGAAACGCCTGCTCCTTCTTTCAGCCGCGGGCCGTGTGCACATTGCGATGAGCGCAACGGAATCCACAGATACACAGATAAACATGCTAGCGGCCCTCTACACTCTGTAAAACCATAGTGCACAAATATCAGCAAATATCCGAGGCCACGATGCTCCGGGTCGCTCGGGTTTCTGCACACTGTGGCTCTGCGTAGATTCGGATGATGATCTCTACAACAGGAGTGTTGATTCTCAGCCGCAATTTGTTCTGTGTGCAGCAAGGACTGCTTAATTACAGCTGTGTCACGGAGTAAATGTGCTGTGACCCAGGAGCACAGAGTGTGTGCATGTGTGTGTGTTTATGAAACAAGGGTTTCCAGAAAAGAGCTTTTCGGCCCTTGCCTGGCCTGCTAAAGAGTTTCAAGTGTGTCTATTTGTGTGTGTGATGGAGAGAGACCACATAAGTGACATTATATGTGTGAGTGTGGCATGTGTAAGTGTGCAGGTGTATGTATGTGTGTGCGGGTGAGAGAGCAGGCTGAGGTGCTGCTCTCAGTTTTGGAGGGTGCTTCAGTCCCGCTCCAGAGCCTTGGGCAGTTCGGGTGCTGATAGCCCACTCTGGCTACATGGTAATGGTGTCTGGATGAACTCTTCAAGGGCCTGGAAAGCCGCTCTGTGGCTGGGCCTCCACTCGGCAGGTGAGACCCCACTAACCTGAGGTAGTCAGCCCATGCTGGAGTGTGTGAGAGAGGGCATCTCCCACCCCAGGCTTCCCGTCACCTGTGCTCACGAATCAGTGCAGTTATTATGGGTCCCCAGACGGCTCTTTCAAGTGTGTGACAGTCTCCATACTTACTGTTCTACTTGTGTGCTGCAATCCAAAAATCCAGGAACCTATTTATCATAGAAAAACAGCTGAATTTCAGTACAATTTTCAAGAAAACAAACAAACAAACAAACAAACAAAAAAACACTTTTTATGTATGGACTGCTATACTACAGTCCAGTTTTATCCAACCTCAAAATAGGTCTTTCGGACATTAGTTCATAATCTGGGTGATTAAGGTTTCCACTTCAGTGCTATGAAATCCTGGAAATATCCAGCGGTTCCCTCGTCAAATATGATTGGCCTGGACGTAAGCCATAAACTGCTCTCTGAGCTTAGGAACCATCACCAATGCCAAGGCATAATTTTTTTTTATTTGCTAGATGTTGGGTCTCATCCCTCTTCTTTTCACTTTTGTTTTAATATGAATAAGCACTGGAAGCTTTTCAGAGTAATTATATTATATTTTTTGTTTATTGGAGCCAGCATTCCAACTTCACTTCCAACAATCACCTTTTTTTTTAAACTATGTCATGGTCACTTTAAGTATTTCAAGCTATAGTGCATATGCACATTTTATTATGCATTCTCACAACAAATGTGTCTAACCCATTTTAATGAAATGTTTGTGTTATACTGAAGTGTTTTATGGTGTACGGCATTTAATGGTGTGGGCCTATGATATATATTACTTACAATACAGTCTGCAGTAGATCTGATATCAGAGCAGAGCAAAGCCCGGGCAGATCTCTTCTCTTGATAGTGTTTCTGTTACAGGAAGATCTCTGACGCTCTATCTCTCAGCCCAGCCCCAACATTCCTCTCCTCCCTGCCACTTAGGTACCCTCTCCGTCCTCCCTCTCTCCCTCCCTCCCTCCTGTGCCTCTCCGTTTTTCATTCGGGTGACACCACCACTGCGACTAATTAGAATTCTGTCAGTAAGTAAATGCACTGTGACCAGTGGGTGACAGCTGTGTCTCCCTGCCAATGGGTTTGGAGAGAGAGAGGGACAGGGAAAAAGAGAGCGAGACAGAGAGAATCAACAGAGTGGCAGGTTGGCATTGAAGGCGCCAGTCCTCTCTTTTAACAGGAGAGGTGCAGCAGTCACCACTGACCCAATAGTCATTTAAATCACACAGAGTGAAGGAGCGGGCCGGCCAGCCACTGCCAAATAAATGCACTGACTGACTGCTTGACTCCGCTTGCCCCAGACAATGTGATGCCCTTGCTACCTTATCAATTTAGGAAGAGGCCCGGGGACACCAGAACTGAGATGGTCTTAATCAAACCTCCTTCTTTAGTGATGCACCCCCCACCTCTCAGCTCAGGCCTGCCTGCTGAGAGTCCTGTTCACTTTTACCATAAGGTACAGGAAATACCAGGAGAGAATTGCTGAGAGAATATGTTAAACCTACACAAAAAACAAATATTGAGGCTGATTAAGACCCTATTTGGAAAGTACTGCATGAAGACAAATAATCATTGTTTGGTCTATCATAAAATCTGTTGGTTCAATTTTGCTTCTGTTTATTTTATAAGTTTAAGTTCAAGTTGAGTGTCTGTGGGTGCCTTTAACAGTTCGTACTTAATATAATTTATGTGATAATCACTGTGATTCATTTCTGAATATAACAAATTCAAAAATATGTAATGTGCCAAAATAAATTAATTCAATTGACACTGCTGCATTTTTTTTTTACTCCTTACCTATGACACGGATGCCATTCAATCATTTTTAAATTTTTTTAAAAGTTTTTGTGCTTACCATGTGTCTGCACCTGCATTAGAATGTGCCTTTTATCAGGTACGCAGATAGCTTAAATCAGATGAGATCAGACGAAAATATTTAAATCCACACTGCACCTGGCATTGAGTTCAATCTTTGTCTCATCAGATGTTTCTCATGGTCTGAGAGTTCTTCAGGTACCTTTTGACAAACTCCAAACTCTAAGAAGTGGCTTCCGTCTGGCCACTCTACCAAATGGCTTCCCTTCTAGAAGGTTCTCCTCTGTCCACAGAGGACCTCTGGAGCTCTGGCAGAGTGACCATCGGGTTCTTGGTCACCACCAGACTAAGGACCTTCTCCTCCAATTTCTTAGTTTAGGTGTCCAGCCAGCTCTAAGACGAGTCCTGGTGGTTTTGAACTCCACTTACGATGATGGAGGTCACTGTGCTCATTGGGACCATCAAAGCAGCAGAAATCTTTCTGTGACCTTCCCCAGATTTGTGCCTTGTAACAATCCTGTCTCAGAGGTCTACAGACAATTCCTTTAACTTCATGCTTGCTTTGTGCTCTGACATGAACTGTCAACTGTGGGACCTTATATAGACAGGTGTGTGGCTTTCCAAATCAGGTCCAATCAACTGTAGTATCCACAGATGGACTCCAAGTAAGCTGCAGAAACATCTCAAGGATGATCAGGGGAAACAGGATGTGCCATTGGCTATTGAACTTCATGGCAAAGGCTATGAATACATATGTACATGTGCTTTCTTGGTTTTTTTTTTTCTTGGTAAACTTTTTTCACGTTGTCATTATGGGATGTTGTGTACTAGGCCACCACTCCCCGATTTTGTGCATACACAAAATGTGTCCCTGCATTTAACCCATCACCTTAGTGAGCAGTTTGCAGCCATGACAGGCACCTGGGGAGCAGTGTGTGGGCACGGTGCTTTGCTCAGTGGCACCTCAGAGGTACCTTGGCAGTTTTGAACCAGAAACCTTCTGATTACAGGTCAGTTTCCTTACACGCTAGGTCACCACTGCGCAGTGAATAGTTTTTGGATGCTCTATAAAAAGAGCAACTGAGACAATATTTCCTGTAGGAACATAACCTCCATGGATGGAGGTTTGTAGGTTTAATGGTATATATGTCGTGCACTAGTTGAAAAAAGTGAAAGTAAAGCGATTGTGAAGCACAGCTCAGCATACAGTGACACAACGAAATGTCCTCTGCTTTTAACCATCACCCTTAATGAGCAGTGTGCAACCATGACAGGCACCCGGGTAGCAGTGTGTGGGGACGGTGCTTTGGTCAGCGGCACCTCCGTGGCACCTTGGCGGTTCGGGATCCGAACCTGCGGCCGTCCAATAAAGGGTAAGTTTCCTTACCCGGTAGGCCACCACTGCCCCACTAGGCCACCACTGCCCCATTCAGGGAAGAGTGCGTACGCAGTCCCCAACTACAAGAAATTATGCAGTCGAGATTCCCACTTTGGGGAATTCGCAGGAGTCAGCTCATCCGGGGTGCAATGGCTGAGCCTCGCCCTGGGTGACCCGCCTTCTTGATCACGGTATTCGCCTGCCAGTTAAGTATTGACCCACTACACCCGCATTCTTTAAACTCATTAGGAACCAATCATTTATAAACTGGCGTGGATTTGATTAAAGTCAGTTCCAAAGGTGCTGGGCCGCTCTCTCTCCTCTGTGCGCGTTCTGAATCAGTTGCAGCTGATCAGTCCGGCAACGGTTGAAGGCCCTTTTGTTGTCTAAAAAATGTTTGATGTCGGCCGTTGAGTGTTTGCTCTATGTCTCTGGGCATTTTGGCACATTGTGTCATGGGAATATTTGGGAGATGCCCTAACCCTGAGTGACTCAAGGTCTGGACATAAGTGCCAGCTCTTGGCATGGGAGAAAGACACTGACATGGCACTAAAGTAACGTGTTTCGACAACAGGCGTGCAGCGATATGCAGATGCCCTCGCCAAAGCCTGTCATTAGGTCCGAGGGACACATACTCAGCAGTGTGCTGAGAGAGAGAGAGTCCTGGAATAGCCCACGTCCCCCGAGACCCAGGAAGTGACAACAATCCTCAACATGCGCCACGACAATTACTGTCCTGCCTGTCGGCCCAAAACAGCAGGCACTTTATGGTTTTACAGACAGACCGCATACACGCCTGATTAATGCGCTAATTTTCTGCTAGTCTTACATTACAAACGACAGGCTGAGGTTTGCTTTATGGCTCGAATTGAATCTCTCGCCTTGAGCTATTTGTTGAGGAATGGGAGGAGGTGAGAGAGGCAGATAAATAACTGTGATAAGTGCAGTTCTGGCCTGGGCCTGAGTGACATACGGTAAGACTCTGCCCGCTGAAATATTCATGGCTTTTCCAGGGCAGAGGGAAGTTAATTTAGCCGTTTCGGTATGCTGGGGGTAATTAAAAGAGATGATCGATAGTCTCGCCCCCCGTGTCTGATAACAACTCCCTTTCAGAGAGAGAGAGAGGTCGAGAGAGGGGGGAGTTAAAACAGAGAGAGAACACAAGTCTTGTTTATGCTGCAACTTTTATCCACCAATATCTTAATTGAATTTAATTGCATTCAAATGATTTTTGGAAACCTTTTAATGTGCTACAAATAAAATGCACATGGTTCACAAATCCCACTTTCCCGTATCTCTTACATTCCGCTTGCATGTGACACTCTCATGCTAAGATGCTCGAAGACAATCATACAGCCATGCAATAAGTGCCAACAGAATGGGTGTGTCTCCAGGGCTCAGTGACTTTTGACATGGACCTGTCACAGGACACCAACTTTTCTCTGAATCTGTTCGTATTTGCACCCCTGCAGTAGGTCCAGGCTGCTGTATGTGCCGCTGTTATGCCAGTCTGGCTGCCTGATTGCCTGTCTGTCCGTCTGGTACAGTCATGGCTGTAAACAGTGGGGAGGTGCCGTCCACTCACTGCTGCTGGAGACACTTATGGGGATTTGAATGTTGCACCAAGGGACAAATTGAAGTTCTTCCACTCCTGAGCAGAAGCTTCTCTACTATAAACCAGACTCTGTCATCAATATTGTAGAAGAAACCTTCATTCAGGAATTGCTAACTAATTAGAGTTGGCCTTAAATAATTAATCTCCTTAACTTTTATTGATTTGTCAGTTGTGTGGTAGGACTTGAGCTGTAAAATCGACTGTCTTCCGACATGGTCATCTGTGAGTTTATGGGCTTGAGATCTTACCCACAGAAATGCGGAACAGCTTACACATATGAAAAAATGTCACTGTCATGCTTAACTGTTCCTAATTTTAGCATCAAAAATGTAATAAATCACTTTGTATCTCTCATGTGAATAGAGATTATTGACAGACTAAAACCCACTCTGCATTGTCCAGTACCATGGATGAAACATGGACAAATACTAAAATGACAAAACCATCATCTTCACTAAAGTGCACCATGACAGAACATTTTTAACACCAACCTTTTGCGTCCCCTTCTGATGTGAAAGTGAGTTTTTCCTTGCGTTCATGAAGGGTCTAAGCTTTGGTGGTGTCAACTGTACAGAGCTGTCAAACCCCGTTGATGGCTTAATGAGAAATAAATGTTGCTGTTGATATCAGTTCATCCTAAATGTAGCTGACACTACCACGGGATGCACTGTGCCAACACTTCCTCTTTGTGGGAGCAGTTGACTGGTTAATATGATGTTTGGATTAAAGCTAATTGTTTAATTGCTTAATTGTTGCAGAATTATGCTCAGCTCATTGGAAACCAGTCAGCCATGCAAGAGAGGTTTACTTCGGATGCAGCAGAAGGGGAAAAGGGAAAAGGAGCGAGGCATAGTATGTCTTTCAAATGTGAAAAAAAAACAAAAAAAAAACGCCATCGCTTGTCATGGCTCAGCAGGGCCCGTTCCTGAACACATGCCCTCAGGAAGTCCATGCATGGGCTTCCTCTTCCTGTCCTGCTTTTCCTGTCTTGTTAACTTCCTACTATCCTCACCTGTGTCTGTGTGTGTTTAAGTCTTCCCATTGTCCTCAGTCCATGTCTGTCTGTCATCTTACCTCCGTTACGTGTGTAATTCTCACTTTTTTTTTCCTTTTCCTGTTTTAGAAATAAATGATGCTTTGTTCCCTATGCATAACATTTTATTGATCTGCGTGCTTTTTCTGACAGTACTAGAGTAAGACTTTGGTTAGATTGTTGTGCAGGCGTGTGGGTATTTTGGGTGAAGCACCAAAACACCAGGCATTTTCAGGAATGAGCGTCTGAGAGGGACTTTTGACCACATGAGAACCCAGGATGGATCCAACGGCGGAAGAAAACCAATTTCCAAAAAAGCAAGAGCACGAGATGCGCTGTGCGCTAAAAGAGTGAGACTGCAGCTTGAGCATGTGTGACCACTCAAGACGGCCATCGCTGCCTCTGGAAATCACTATCGATGTTTGTCCCAGCCTCTGTTCATGCCATGTGTTCAATATGTGTACATTTCCGCTGATATTGAATGGCACAACACTCCAGGTTGTCCTGGTATGGTGTGGAATAAGAATCGTCTGACCTCTGGCACTTCACACGGAATTGCCTCACAACGAGACTGCATCAATTACAGCCCCGGTGTGTTTACTGCATCGCCCCCGAGTCGGGACTTTAAACGACGACGGGCGGGTCTGAGAGGGGTGACCTTGTTAGGCCAGGGAATGAGACGTGAATTAGACATGTTCCAGTCCCCTCCCCCTGCAGACGCTGACCTTCCGTGGGTTTTTAATGGCTTTAATTCTCTTTTCTTCTTCCAGGCGACCACGCTGATACTTTTTCCTGTGATTGTGAAAAATGGATTCATTTTCTTCCCATATTTATTGTTTTAATACCCTTTCATTTTTGGGAGCATGTTAATGATGTATGGATCTCTTCGATTACTCATTTTCACCTCTTTACCGCTTAAGCTCGGAAGATTACGGCTGTCAGGACTTTTCTGTAACAACTCATTTAAAGTAAACCTGTGTCTTTTCTCGCCGGGCTGATTAGTGGAAAGTCGTGAGCTGAGAAATCTGCAGAGATCTTGAGGTGCGCTGATGCGCGCAGGTGCTTAAACAAAGCTGAGGCACACTTACCGCTCTGACACAGCCATCAACAAGCGGGACAAATGACCCAAACGTGGCACAAAGAGGAGAGCAAGAATTTCATCCAAGCGCTGAGCTACTGATGAGAGCTGACCGACGCGGCGCAGCGAGTCAGTCTCTATTAACACATTAACGTTCTACAGCAACTTCTCATGCACGCACACACACACGTCCACCGCTCCTCTGTTCACACAGCGGTGGGGGTGGAGCCGGCGAAGGGGCCGGGCTGAGGAGACGATGAGAGAAAGTGATCAATGGCAGCTTGGACCTCTCCTGAGTGCACGGAGCAGAGCTCCCTGGCTTCAGTACATGGCCTGTCACTTCGGCTTTGGGAGATGTAGACAACGCACACATACACACACACACACACACACACACACACACACACACACTTGCAGCTGCAACTTGTATCATGTGTTTTCCAGCACGATGGACTAATTTTTAAATAAGGATTTTCTTGTTAACAAATGAAGAATGAGCAGCATCCACATCCACAATGCAAAGTGCATGCAGATAAACATCATTACCCTGTCGTCTGCAGTCAGAACAGACGCAAGAGCAACACCTGACGATGTGTCAACCCGACAACTACAACACCATTAAAAATGAACTCAGCATGCAAAAGTCATGCAACCGTCGGGAAGATTTAATGCTGGGCCTTCCACATGCGGCCATAAAACAAGACAAGCGTCTGAAAAGAGGGAGACAGAGGACTGAGGGTGGGTGAAAAAGAGAGGTGGAGGACACAGGCAGTGTCAGACTGAGGAGAGAGAGGAAGATTTGGTGGCAGTAACGTGAAGAATGAAGTCACCTGGCTTTCCCTGTGCTCTGAAGGTCAAGGGAAGGCTGTTGCATATTCATGACGATGGGCTGCACATGATCGATGCCTTTTAATTGTTTTTTTCCTGCTCTGTGGAAGGAAGTGCCAGCAACATCGATCCGCTGCAGACAAGGCCACTTACATGTCAGAGCTGCTCTCGCTCGCCTGCTGCAGGGACCCCCAGACAACAGGGAGGTGTGACAGGACGCCATGGCGACATGAACACAACATGCCTGCCTGTCTGGCAAGGCTGTCGATCCAGACACCAATATCCGACCTGAGTCCTGAGCTGTGGCACCAGATGCTGTAGAGGATTGTGGTAACGTTATGGAGTGTTTCTCTCGCTCACACACACACAAAGCAACTGGTAATCCTGATGTGAACTTGTAAATCGGCGCCTACTTAGAGCTTTGTGGAGGTCCTTTGGGTTGTAGATAGTGCTAATTCAGTTGGGACGTTATCTGAGGACTTCAGTGGAGTGTGGATAACTTTTTAAATCATGTCCAGCAGACGTTCTAGTTAAAGAGGTGTAAGAAAAATGTCTCCGCATTGTTGAAGTTACTTTTCTGTGAAACTGTTATCAGAAGCTAAGTTGAGACTAATAGGCTTTTACCCAGAGGCGCCCGCTGCGGTCGTGCTTCAGGTGAAAATTGGACTCAGCAGCACCATTCAACTCTGTTCTTCAGAAGGACGCTCCAGTTTGGCTTTTGGGTACAACCTGCAATCTTACGGGCCGTGGCCTCATTCTGCCGAGGCAGCACCGGGCGGCGGCCACACATCAATCTGGCACCACACTCAACCCTGTCTCCAATCTGCTCCAGGTGAAAACACATTGTTTTGTTTGCTGTCAAATGTCATAGCAGCCTGGTCCATAGGGTCAATTGGAAAGAGACCTGACCAAAATGACCAGGGGATGGGGAGATAAAATTTGCAGAGTTATGAATAAACACAGAGGGCCCTATTTCCAAAGCACTGTGATAGATTTAAATAACCAAAAAATAATAATAATGCTAGCTATTTCTATGATGAAAATGAGAAATTAAAGATCTTCGGTTGTGTGTAATTATTTCTGTCACCTACATAGTATAAAACACACACACAAAAAAGTTTTGTGTTCACTAAACAAATTCAGAGCAGGGCAGTCCTGGCCTAGTGGATAAAGAAGCGCAGGGGTTGTAGTCCTGAACTGCCAAGGTGCCACTGAGGTCCCCTTGAGCAAGGTACCGTCCCCACACACTGCTCCCCGGGCACCTGTCATGGCTGCCCACTGCTCACTTAGAGTGGTGGTTTAATTGTGGAGGACACATTTCATTTTGTCACAGTGTGCTGTGCCGCTGTGCTGGGGCAGTGGTGGCCTAGTGGTTAAGGAAGCGGCCCCGTAATCAGAAGGTTGCTGGTTCAAATCCCGATTCACCAAGGTGCCACTGAGGTGCCGCTGAGCAAAGCACCGTCCCCACACACTGCTCCCCGGGCGCCTGTCATGGCTGCCCACTGCTCACTCAGGGTGATGGTTAAAAGCAGAGGACACATTTTGTTGTGTCACAGTGTTCTGTGCTGTGGATCACCATGACAATCACTTTCCCTTTCAAATCGGGGTGGTAGTAGCCTAGTGGGTAACACACTCGCCTATGAACCGGAAGACCCAGGTTCAAATCCCGCTTACTACCATTGTGTCCCTGAGCAAGACACTTAACCCTAAGTTGCTCTAGGGGGACTGTCCCCTGAAACAACTGATTGTAAGTCGCTCTGGATAAGGGCGTCTGATAAATGCTGTAAATGTAAATGTAAATCTGGCTTCTTGTCTGCTTGCCTCTGAGTAGTTTTCGTTGCCGTTAGCACACATGATGTGTGATCCCTGTTATGGTCTTCCCAGAACCACCTCATGCAGATACACTGATTCTGATGGGACAAATGGTGTATTCAACATTCCCGAACACATCTTCCAAAAATATCTCTTAGAGACTGAAAGTTTCTGCCATGTGGAGTGACGGTGCTTTTAGTGGTTTTGCTGTGATCTTACATGCGTACATGTTTCCTCACATAAGCAGAAGGGCTTGTTGCGCATGTGTTGGCCATTCCAAACATTTAAATGGGCTTTATTCCTCCCCTTCGAATACCTTCCTCATCCCTGTTTGGTCTCTTAGAGAGGTGATAATCAGCATTTACTGAAACAAAGCAGAGAATGGCTTGTTGTGGGGGTGGGGGCGTCGGCACACGGCCTCTGTGCCTTTGTCAAATCAGAGCAGATTTTCAGTAATAGATTCTCCTCCCGACACTCAATTCCGTTCCAAGGCGATCCTCCTTTATCCCAAAGCATCAAATATTTAAAGACTCGTATTAGTGGTGGTGTCATCTCCTCAACTTGGAGCTTACAGCCCCAATCTCTCCTCTGCCTTCTTTCCCAGCCACCTCTCCTTCCCATTCCTCTTATAATATCCACAATGTTATCTCGCCAAGCCTCCACATCCCCCTTATCATTTTATATTTTCAATACTTAAATCGTTTTTCCCACTCCTTCTTGGTCATGATCCCCCCCCCCCCCCCCCCCCCCCCCCTTCCCTTCTCTTCTTTCTTTTCATCCTTTTTTTTGTCAATGGCTGGGCTTTTCAATTTTTAAGAGGCGAGGCTTACAGATTGCAAAGGAAAGGGAGACAGGGAGATCTGGAGAGAGCGAGGGAGAGCGAGAGCCACCGCCGCCGCGGCGCGCTTGACTGATACCTTTCAAGAGGGGCAGTCTAGCTTGTCAAATCGCCGGCTGCAAAATGAATTGGCATATCTATTCAGCCCACTGTGAGATGTCATGCAACACAGTTTCATATTCCTCGATAAGGTGAAATAAAGCAATTGTCAGAGAGAGAGAGAGAGAGAGAGAGAGAGAGCTACTGAGAGGGGCTTTTCAGCGCCAATGTGCTGTTTGCTTGCTGAAGCACCAGGGTGGGGAGCGAGAGCCTGGTACACCTGGGGAAGGGGGGGTGGTGTAGGTGTGTGGACGGTACACACCGAGCGAGCCAGTGCCGACTCCCCCGTGAGATCCTGACGGCATCGCCGCCGTCTGGTAATTCGGATTCAGTCCACCCTCTTATCTCGGTGACTCGCCGGTAGGTGCCGGCAGGCCGAAGTCGTAGACTGTAACTGCCGTCTGTCTGGACACCGGATACCGTCGGACAAAGGCCTAACCGGCACAAATGGGGACGTGTTGTCACCAGGACCAAACAGTCCAGGTCTCAGGTAAATGCCTGTGGATCTTTTTCAGAAGCACGTCAGCCTTTTTATTTAAATGAGTGTTAATTGGACCCTCGGAGACACCACATGACAACACGCCGAGTCGTTGTGTTTGGCTGCTGCGCGTTTGATCACGGCTCTGTGTTTTCCTCCCGCCCGGAGTTTATGTCTGCCTTGGTGGCCCACGCAGCCGCGCCTCCCTGACACTCCGTGGCATCGCATTCGGCCCGGAATAAGCTGGGACAAATATTCACCATTCACACGTGTCCAATTGCGGATGTGCCTGCATTCGCCCCCGAGTGCGTATTGCCATAACCAAAATACACATTTACATGGTAAGACTAAGAATAACGACGCGGCCTGTCCTCCTGCCTGATGCCTGCCTTGTCTGGAGATCCCGGCGTCTGTGCTGGTGTCAGCAGCTGCCACCGCGTGAGGACCTGTGTTTCTCTCAGCCTAAGGGGACGGCTTGTTTGGGCGGTGACGTGGGCGGTGGTGGCAGGCTGTGCCTCCGTCTGGCATAGCAGCCATCAGCCGCTCGGTCCCTGGCAGTGCCACATCACTCTGGACTCAATAATGAGCTTCTCTCCATTATTCCCTTCTCTCTGGTTCACACTCGTTCTCTTCCTCTCGTACTTCTGTCTCTTCCTCTGACACGCTTCCTCTATCCTGATTCCGTATTCTGTTTCTCCTTCCATCTGTCTTCTCTTTTCTCCTTTTGCCTTTTCTTTCTCTTGTTTTCTCTCCCATTGCCCTCGCTCTCTCTCTCTCCGTCTGCCGCCTCCATGTCGCTGCCCCATTAGTTTAGTGACCAGTGGGCTGTGACAGACGGGGGTAATGTCTCCCGCGCGCGAACACTGACGGGGTGGCATGTCGGGGAGGGTGAGCAGGGCGTTTCCATTAGTGACCGTAATGTTCTGACAACTGGGCTCAGCCCACCACCGCAGTCGCACAGTCGTCGCTGGCCGGCTCCCCGCCAAACTGGCCAAACTGGGCGCTGGGGGTGGGGTGGGGTGGGGTGAGTGACAGGGGAGCGGAGGTATTCTTTTTCTCTCCCCTGTCTCAACCTCTCCATCTTTTTTCCCCGTCCCTCGCCGGGGTGTGAAGGCCACGTAAAGCTAAGAGAAGAAAGGCTTTTCTGCAATGCCCTCTTCTTCTTTGAGAACTTGCAAGTCTTCATTCCAAAACCCACAGGAAGTAAAATTAGCAGAGAAGCAGGGGGAGCGCAGCCCGGCGCATTTGATCTGTGTTTGTTTAAGGTGATACCTTTGAAAACGGATCAAATGCAGTCTTGTTTTCTGTGATCAGAGGCCACATTCCGATTTTTTTTTTTCACCTCTTTTCGTCTTTGTCTTTTTATTTAATTTGACACAGTGAATATGCTTGTTAGGTAAAGATCATAGAGGGTGTTGCAGAGATTGTCAGAATCGTTCCGGCGGGGTGTGTGAGAAAAAAAACAGTGAAGTAAAAGGAAAAAAAAACAGACATGTTAATGGACACAGTGACTGATATTCAGTGTATAAAATAACTTTCTGCAGCTGAAGTATTACCTTCCTAATGTAATGGGCAGCCATTTCCATAGACAGTGCTTTTACCCTGATGGAAGGAGGGTCATGGATAAAATGCAGTGACACCTCACGTCCTGTGTGGGACCAATTCCTCAAAATAATTATTATGCTGTAGTTACTTAAAAAGCATGAGGGTATTGGTCACAGCTGACATTAGCGGAGGCAACGGAAAGACATACTGCTTCTTAAGTAACAGGATAATCCAGTAAAAGATTGGAGGGGCCTGCCAGAGGCCTGAACTGTGCAGGCCAAAAATGAAAATATTACAAACACCACCCAGCAGAGCTCCAGGCTCTATGAATGAGAAGCCAGAGAAACCGGATTAAATCGGCCGTATCCTCACTGTGAACAAAAGTGAGGATACGGCCGATTTAAAGTGGTCTTAACGTTTATCTCAAGCGTTCTTGTTGAATTCAATACAGTCTTTTCCAGCTATAGAGTGATATATCATCAGTTTCAAATATTATGTTTTTTTACAGAGCAATATATAATTATAGTCTAAGATCTAAAGCAGACCTAATGATTTTTCATGTTCAATTAAACATAGTACAAATAAATGTGACACACACACACACACACACAGACCATAATAAAATTCACAATGACCGGATGAAGACAAGATACAATGATGATACATTTATTCTCTTACTAACAGGTGAACACAACCAGGAAACCAGGAACACACCACAGGGATGGTCCAAAAATGGATATTCAAAAATATTAATTTTAGCAAACTTGAGACAACTACTGAAAAGAGGCTCAGACAGGGAGTTATGGGGAGATTATTTGGTCTTTTTTTTTTTTTTTTAAACACCCTTACTAAATAGAACTAAATCTAATTTATTGCAAATTTCTTACATTTTTTTCGATAGTCCAGTCAGGCAATATGTCCACATGATGAAGACACATCCAAACTCAGGCTCTTTGTGGGCAAAACGCTAAAAGGTTGCTCCCATGTATAAGTGCCTCAGCAGCTGTATGATTCAATTTAAAAATAATGTAAATGCACACACAAAAGATCACTTTAATCAGCCCTAAAATGTTACTGTCAGTATCCATCTTTATGTACAGATTGTCTCTGACTGCGATGAATTCTGTATCCACGTCAAAGGAAGTACCATACAGGAAGTACACACTGCATAAACTTTGTTCATTTATTGAACATGTTAAAGTTTTAAAAAAGAATTCCAATGATTAACATATTTATTTGGACAGTCCTTACATATACTGAAGTGTGCTTGTTTCCTGAAATAAAAGAGCAGAGCAGCATTTTAGAAAATTACATCTGTTAATCTCAGCTAAATGTCCAAAGATATGTCCAAATGTCCAAAGCTCATCTGCAGCTTTGTTATTGACCCGTGATTTTTGGAAAAGGGTTTGTGCCAGTCCTGCATTGCAAGGATCCAGGTTGGAAACTAAACGGGAACCTGAAGTCACAAAATACATTAAAAGTCAACTTTATTCTCTCTGCCCATCTGTATGCTAACTATTTATACTTATACTTAACTATTTATATCAGTTTTCAAGCTTTGAGCAGAGATACCCCAAATTTATTTACATTGTTTAAGACATGTATGTTGTGCCAGGCATTAGTAATTTTTCCCACTCAAATTATTTAACTTCTTATAGATTGTCACAATCATCTGATACTCAAATTACCCAGCTGCCGAAATATATAAAAATAATAGAGAAATGGAAAAAGTATGGTCCAGCTTCTTCTGTTGTTTCTGACATCTCCTATTAATGGTGTAAAGACACAAGAATGGGCAGGACCCATTGGAGTTTAACCACTTTTATTTAAATTTACACAAGATTAACATACACTTAGGGCTATTCTTGGGAAAGAAGAAGTGAGAAAAAGGGGAAAAGGGAAAGTTCACACTCTCACGGGGATGCTCCACCTACAAAACACAACACACAAAACCATCATCATACACATCAAGGCTCACAAGACCTCAGAGGCACACCGCCTCAGACCATGACCATTACCAAGACTTTTTCAAAACACCAAGGCTAAGGCTCCCTGGGCGCCTGTCATGGCTGTCCTCTGCTCACTCAGGGTGATGGGTTAGATGCAAAGGACAAATTACACTGTGTGCACCGTGTGCTGTGCTGCTGTGTATCACATGTGACAATCACTTCACTTTTTATTTATTTATTTATTTGTAACTGAAAAGGACTGAAAAGGACTGAGTGGCTGAGAGCACTCGGCGTCCCGATTCACTCAGCGGTTCGGGGCGCAATTCCTGAACCTAGAGCTCTGATGCAGGCACAATGAAATCAAGGTTGCGGGGCTGGCAGTGTGTCTGGTCATCCCAGGACAAATGTTACTTACTCATAATAATCAATATTAGTGGAATTGTGTATTGTAGCATGGAGAAGTTTGTTTAAGTTTTTATGTCTTTAATTAAAAAAAAGATGAATGATGAAGTATTTTTGTCAAAAAGAATCCAAAAAAAAACAAAACACACAACACACAGACAGCATGAGCGGTACCAGGGTGGTGGAGAATGCTGACAATGTGTGTAAATTATATTACCAGATTATGGTGGAATTCTACAATCATGACTTTGACTTTTTTTTGTTGTGTATCACCCCAGGAACTGACGAAACAATGTATTTTTATCACAGATATATTTTGTACTTCTGAATGTGTGATATTGTCTAGAAAGGAGAAATAGTAGGCTCAAAAGGTTGTGAGGCATCCCTAATTTTTCTTTGATTGTACAGAATGCACTGATTGAGTTGGCCAATTCCTCTCTTACCGATACTCCACCAAGTCCTGCTGGAGGAACTGTGCTGAACACACCCCCCAGCTCTAATGAGTCTTCAATTACATCCGTCAATGGCTAATCATATAATGACATATAGTGAGATAATAACTCTGTGCTAATCTGGTCATGTCATTGTTTCTCGTGATGAGGAAAGGGTTTCTTTCTTTTTTAAGTTAATTGTTTCCAATTGCTTGTTATCTGCCAACGGACTCAGTTTTACTGAGAACGTTACGGGTTTCCAGCAGCGTCCTTTTTATTGAGTGATACTGGTTAATGATTTCTCCCTCACGGTGATACTAGTTAACAGGCAGAGGAGTCCGGTGTCGTGTTGGCAGGAGCAGCAGATCGTATGTCATGCTGTTAACGCTTTTTCTGTAGTAGAACTCTGTGGGAGGTGCTGGGAGATGACACGTGCGGTAACAGAGCGGGCTGATTGGGTTGTTGTGCTGTCACCACTGTCATAGCCGGCCGGATGGTGACAGGGTGTTTAAGGGGGCCAGGTGTGGGATGCAGCATGTGGAGAGCTGCATCGTTTGTCTTTCAGCACCTTGCTACTGTTTCTGTTACTTGTTTTATGTAATTTTTGATAATTTTTTGTGTAATTTTAAAATCCATTTTGTGACTTTGAAATTACTAAAACATATTAATATTTTTAAAATACCTTTTGCATTTATATTACCATCAAAAATAAGCCACTCAAATAAATTTTGTGACAGGGAAACCATTATAAAACCTCTTGCAAACCAATCAAATAGACAAGGAAACCAAAAAACAATAATAGCTTCAATAAATCTGTCCTAGTTCACTCCAAAATACGTATCAGCAACTGTTGTAGTGGTCAATAAAAATCTGATTATACTTGTTAGCTTTATATACTATCCGAAGCTTCTTTGACAGGATCAAAACAGGCAATAAAGCCTAATTAACCACTTTCACCAGATGGTCTTAACAATGCAGCCTCAACACAGAATGTCTGGCAAAATGTAGCAGCTCTACTGTCCTAGTTCTAACATCAAAATTCCACAGTCTCCATGTCTTTTAGAGAATCTCACAACCATCCATCAGGTGGAAAATGATCCCAAGACAATAAACATCACACACCCCCACCCCATGTTCCTCTCCCCGTTCCACTGTTTTTTAAAATTGCAATTTATTACAATTACTGCATCATTGCATCATTGTCCTTAATTCTAATGATGAATGGTAATACAATGTAATGTTATGTTAAAATGCACTTGAAACCATGTGTTAAATTAATATCAAATTATTTCCTATATGTAAGTGTTGTTTATGAAGTATACAAATCAAATGAGTACAAATGAAGGCAAAGACAAATGTTGCAGATAGGACTATGTTCCAAAAGCAATCAATTAATTTAACATTTCAATGTAGCTGAGACACAAACGAAGCAGAAAAGCGGAACTAGTGGAAGAGAAGAAGCAGAACGATCGACTGTAATTAGTGAGTAGTCACATTGCTCAGGGTTCCACAAATGAAGCAGTGTGTCTATGATGTCCCTTACATACACACCTACTGGTCCTCTGGAGAGAGATGCTTGAATGTGAGAGAGAGTGTGTGTGTGTGTGTGTGTGTGTGTGTGAGTGTGTTGCTGCTTGCCACCCATCTCCACTCTGTCTGCCCCTCTCCCCATTCATCAACCGGCACAGACCACTGGCCAAGCACGCATTACTATCATTACCCCCTCACAAAGCGATCCGAGCCACTAACCCTGCCTGCGCTACCTTGGATTAAAAATATCTTTTTCCACCTTCACACTTTGATAAATAGGCACAAGGAGAACAAAAGGAGTGTATGTGTGTGTGTGTTGGGGGTGTGTGGAAAAGGGGTGAGAGAATGTTAGTGAGGATGGTGTATTAGTGGCAATGGTTGTGTTGGTGCCCGTGGTGATGTTGGTGTAGATTAGGAATATTTTAAAATCAGGACATGGGCAAACAAATGGTGTATACAGCGCTGAAAAGGAATAGAGAAGTTGTTGATTCTCATTGGTGTCCATTGCAGGGCAGCGGTGACCTAGCGGGTAAGGAAACAGGCCCGAAACATTCGTTGTGTGCACCGAGTGCTGTGCTGCACTGTTCAACAATGACAATCACAAATTGTCCTGAAGTCATACTGTTAGTTCAGGGGAAAATAATATGTAGTTATGCAAATTTCCTGCGATTGTGGCAGAGTCTGAATTTAATTAAAAACTGTCAATGATATGTTCTAAAGGCAGATACAAGTAGCACACAGAGCTGGACTTCGAGCACTGGAATGTACTGAACGCTGAATGACTTTCCTGCTTCTTTGGTGAGGATCTGCAATGAAAAAGGCTTTATTTTGACCCGGTCCTTTGGTTATTCTCCACACAGCCCAGCAATATTCCAAATTCTTGCATATTGCCAATAATGCTGATGCTCTGCGCGCTAGGCCTGTAGTTGAAAAATAGAAATTAAAAATAGGTGGCAGGGCACACTGAGGAATGGAAGAGGGAGGGAGGGTGTGGCATGAAAACAAAAGGAGAGCTTAATGAAAGTTTAGTGGGGGGAAAAAAGGAGCCATCGGCCTGCCACCCTCCCGCTCCCCTCTGGTGTGATTTAAGATTTGCTCTCTTGACTGTGACAGTGCGGTATTTCTGTCATCCACATTATAACTCGGTGTGATTATTCAACTCCAAACGCTCCGGCCCCCCAACTACATTTAGCCCAAATGTAATATCCTTCATGCATACATTATCCATCTTCCTTATTATCCCAAATCATTCCGGAATTAAATTCCGGGCCTCTCCAATATGCGTGCGTGGAGTAGACTGCTTTATAGTGTAGTCAAAGGTTAAGATACCAATCAAAAGAACGGCAGCAATGCGGCCAGACACTTTAATATTTGCAAAGCCGGTAATTGTGAAAGGACACAATATTTTCTTCTCCTTTCTTTTTGCCCAATCACCCCAAAGGCAACAGAGGCTGAAAGGACAGGAGGAGGAAAGTGCCTTTTAAAATGCTGGTGAGTAGGCTGAGGATCCTACAGACGGACGCTTTGTGGAAACATTTTTAGTTATTGTTTCTTCGAACGTGCACTTCAGTATGAACTCGGTTGGTGAGTAACTGTGTGCTTTAACTTGGCAAGTGTAGACTGCAGTCAAAATCCATAAAGCAAAGCAACATGACTTTGATGTTTAAAAAAAAATACTTTGGTCACTGTGGTGGTAAAAGCTTTTATAAGTGTTATTTGCACATAATACACTGATTAACACCATCAACCTGGCGTTTACGTGGTCTACAGACCAAACCCAGCCCTCAAAGGCGGCAGCAAAACATGGCCATCTTATAACTCACAGCATGCGGAGAGCTTAGCGCCGCTTGCTTACATTCAAATTAAAATGCAACAGAAGTTGTAAAGGAATCGACGTGGTAAATTGCAGGGGCTGCGCAAATGCTGCGAGTTGTTATGCATCAATCTATCAGCGGCACTCATCTGCATTCTGGCTCCCAGTGGAGGCCTGCAGGGGCCCTGGGCGGAACCATCGCATTTGTGACCTTTAGAATGTAACACGGACACTTGAACTCGCAATAAATCCATCTCTTTTGACTCTTCTTGATGTGCAATCCTGAAGCTGTCTGCTGCACTTGGAATCCCTCAAAGGCCACTGTAATGTATGGAGATTAACTTTAGCCGCTGCTGAAAATAGAGAAATACCGGTTCTGAGCATGCTCAAAACTAACAAATACACAAGAATTAGTTCAGTAAATATATATATATATTATATAAGACAGAACACGTTTTGTCTTATATAAATCCCAAGATTTTCTAGCACTCCGAAAATGATGAAGAATTTTAGCATAACTGAAGCAGCTGAAATATTTGATAAGGCCGGAGAGTGTTGAAACTTTCATGCCGTAATCCCTCTCTTCCTGATTAACTGATATAGAAATATAAGGAGAGAGAGGGTCCAAATTCAAAAGAATGAATCACAAGAAGGTCCCTCCAAACACAAACGTGGCTTTCTTTTCCCGGGGCAAGAAGGATTGATTAGATAATCTTCTGCGGCTCAAACTATCCCTGAATTTTGTAGAACGTTTCAGAACATGGCTGTGAACAGTGCTTTTATCGATAAGATGAGATACTTAAATCTTCAACAGTCTGTAAAGTACTGTATTAAAATGCTAAGGGGCAGATGTTTGTTGAAGAGTTGAAGGAGGAGATGCTGAAATTAACAGGCTACCCTCTTTCGGCAATGGCCTGATTCTGCAGCCTTGATAAAATGTGCTAGGGCAGGGACACATGTATGGAGACATGCGATCAGATGATGCAATGACTTACATATTTTATAGTATTATTTTTTACGAGTGGAAAAGGAAATTGAACCTCTAAATGTCTTTTTCAGGGGAACCATGCTCCCCCCTATTGTTTCCCCATAATTCAAACGAGGAATCAGAGAGGCAACGAATAATGACAAGTAAAATCATGTCAAAAAAGAATATGGATGTCAGAAAAAAACATTTAAAGAACCTTTTTGCAAATCAAATGCAATTTTTTTTTAAAGGCTCTGTTAAAAAAAAAAAAAGGAACGGTCTCAAATTCCCTGCTCTCAATTCTTCAGCAAAGGTTCATTATGTGAATGTGAGATTGTTCCGAACCCTTTTCACTAATCTTTACAACGGGTGCAAACAATGGTGGCGTTGGCTGCACGTGGTTCACAGCCTGCTAGCTGAAGCGGCTTTTTTTGGTGACAGTTTGCCTCCTCTGTTTAACACCGACGGCTGCCGCCGCTGCTCTGTCATGCGCTCCAACGCAGCTTTGTTTAATTACTCACACCATTAGCTTACTGCTTTTACATATTTGTTGGCTATTAGCCACGCAGCCTGAGCTAAAATGCGCAGGCGGGTGCTTAATTACACCTATCAGCATAACGCACTCATTGCCCAGCCAGAGGCCGGACATGCCTGCGCAGGGGAACAGCTGCACTGGTGGCGCCTTGCGCGCGTTTTCATCTCCTTCACGGAATCCGGGAACGTGAGGTCTTATTAGAAACTGAGCTCGCCGGTCAGACCTCAGGTTTTGCTTATGAAGACAGGAGGTGGAATTTTATGATCAGCGCTTGGGGCGCATCACGTGCCCCAGGAGACAAGCACCTCAGTATCAAGTCCTTGGACGTTTGAGCTCAGCTTACGCTGCTGATCCAAATTCAAGCAGGGATCAAATGTGTGTTTAAGAGACTTGAAGAGATCCGAGAGACAGACAGCGAGGGGAAGAGGAGAGCCTCCAGCCGAGAGCGGCGAGTTCTGTGAAGTAGTAGCCCCATGCTGTGACCTGCCAGTAGCTGTTTGATGTTATCTGCCGGTGAGAGGCTGACGAGCAGTCTTTTGGCTCGTTAAGTGGATTGTCCACCTTCTCTTAGTGTCCATCAGCAGAATGTTAATGGCACTCTGCACTGAACTGAAATTCCCCAAGGACGCCGGATCGCTCGGACACAGTCGGAAAGTCACAGGCTCAGGCCCTGCCCACACGCAGGCGAGACGCCATCGTCTTATTATAAGATCAGCCGCTATGTGGTCATTAGAAGTGTGTGAATCTAACTTCTGATGAGTGAGTTTCCCAGTCACGGTATACTTTCTGTATGTTTGCTTGGTGTTATCCATCAGTCGCTGGTGGACGTAGAAGACAAGTGCAAGGTGTCCCACCTGTCCCCATCCATACCATGTTTCGTTAAAAAATGACGGAGCAAATAAGAACATAGAAATTTTTGTTTATAAGCTTATGAATACAGTGAATACATTTGTAGTTATAACTAATCATGCATAATTTTCTTTTTTTAAAAAGTAACCACTGTTACTCATTGATCAAATAAGTATTTACCTAGATTTAAGGTTCAAGGTGTTTATTATCAGTACAAGAGTATATACAGTACACACTGTCTTGAAATGCTGTTTCACACAGACCCAAGATTTATAAAAATATAAAAAGATTACACATATATGTTGGAAAAATTACCCTAAAATTAAAACTAAACTTAATTTTACCCATTTTAAAAATGTATAAAAATCTCTGTACACAGGGACAACACCAGTCAAGACACATGTAAAGTGCAATGGTTCAAGTACACTGCTCAAAAAAGGAACACAAAGGATATCCTAGATTTTAACGAATGAAATATTCTCATTAAATACTTTGCTCTTTACATAGTTGAATGTGCTGACAACAAAATAACACAAAAATGATTGATTTACCAACCCATGGAGGTCTGGATTTGGAGTCAACTCAAAATTGAAGTGGAAAAACACACCAAAGGCTAATTCAAATTTGATGTGATGACCTTAACACAAGTCTAAATGAGGCTCAGTAGTGTTTGTGGCCTCAAGAAGCCTGTATGACCTCCCTACAAGTCCTGGGCATGCTCCTGATGAGGTGGGGGAGAGTCTCCTAAGGGATCTCCTCCCAGACCTAAAGATGAGACATGATGTCCCAGATGTGCTCTCTTGGATTCAGGTCTGAAGAAGGAGCACGCCAGTCCATAGTATCAATGCCTAGTATCAATGCCAATCCGGTCATGCTGGAGGATCTAGCAGCCAGCAGAATGTTCTCCACGACATCTCCAGACTCTGTCACATCTGTCACATGTGCTCAGTGTGAACCTGCTTTCATCTGTGAAGAGTACAGGACGCCAGTGGTGAATTTGCCAATCTTGGTGTTCTCTGGCAAATGCCAAACGTGCTGCACGGCGTTGGGCTGTAAGCACAACCCCAACCTGTGGACGTCAGGCCCTCATACCCCCCTCATGTAGTTTTCTCCTCCTGTCATTTTCTCCTCCTGTTCCTCCTTGCACAAAGGCGGAGGTAGCGGTCCTGTTGCTGGGTTGTTGCCCTCCTACGGCCTCCTCCACGTCTCCTGATGTACTGGCCTGTCTCCTGGTAGCGCCTCCTTGATCTGGACACTACATGACAGACACAGTAAACCTACTTGCCACAGTTCGCATTGATGTGCCATCCTGGATGAGCTGCACTACCTGTGTGCGTTGTAGACTCCATCTCATGCTACCACTAGAGTGAAAGCACCGGCAGCAAAACATGGTCAAGTGACCGAAACATCAGCCAGAAATCATAGGAACTTAGAAGTGGAGCATTCTTGTTTTTCTTGTTTTTCATCTGTATATGTTTGCTTGTAGGAGATCATTCATTAGAATCACAATCAGAATGTCTTTATGGTCATTGGAACAAGTACAACTAAGGTGCAGTCCCTGAGCCAGAGAGCTATCTTAAATACTGTGTGTAGGAGAAAAAAAAGTAGCTTAAGAGAAGATATATACTAATAGAATACAAAATATCACACAAATATAATACAGAATGTGATTGAAAATTAAAATAATTAAATTAAAGGGTGAGGTACAAACCCATATGTCAAAACTAAATTCCTTTCTCATGTAAATAGTCAGCGCAACCCAAAATGCCTTTGGCATTGTGCAAACACTGCTAGTCAAAATGGCTAGATGTTTTGTCACTGTGGAAGAAGTCTAGCTAACAGATAACAGTTATGTATAAAATATTTTACAGTAAGAAGGGCGGTGGCCAGGTGGCTAAGGAAGTGGAGCCATAATCAGAAGGTTGGCAGTTCAAATGTTGAACTCCCAAGATGCCACTGAGCAAAGCGTCGTCCCCACACACTGCTCCCCGGGCACCTGTCATGGCGGCCCACTACTCCCCCAGGGGATGGTTTACAGTAAATTCAGAAGACACATTTCACTGTGTGCACTGGGTGCTGTTCTGTGGTGTGTCACATGTGACAACTTATCATTTACAAGCAGCCTCCAAAGTTTTGAATTCATCATGAATTCATGAATTGTCGCGAATTTATCAAATGTTCCAAGAAATTCATGGTGTTCATGAAATCATGCTGACATGTTTTGGAGAGAACAACAATTAGACTGAGAATTAACTAATCAATTTAGACCAGCAAAATGTGGGTTCATTGTGCTAACTGCAGTCTACTTGTACACAACCATTTGCAAAAATGAACTGAGACACTTGAGAAATGTACTAAGATATTTGCAATTTGATGAAATCAATGAGACATGCCATTCTGTTGTGAACAATTGCAAGGTGACTTGGAGATTTATTCATGTTATTTTGAGAATGTAATTTCTGTTTCAAGCAATGAGCCAAAGCAATGGAGAAAAAGTGTAAAACAAAGACTAACAGACTGATCAACAGCTTCTACCCTGTATCTCTTGCCTGATGGCAGCAGTTGCAACAGGTCATGATCGGGATGTGAGGAGTCCTTTATGATATTTTGTGCTCTTTTAAGGCAGCAAGAGCCGTGAAGTTCGTTTAGAGAGGGTAGAGAACAGCCAACGATTTCCTGGGCAGTCTTCACAATCTGCTAGTTTACAGAGTTGGGAGAGACCACCACCCAGTTTTTCTACCATATAATTATTATTTGTGTATTTTTATCTTTTTTCATTCTAAGATGAAAACATAGATAGATAGATAGATAGATAGATACAGGCCAGAGGATTTAGAAATTTTCTGTGTCTTAAAATGAATTTGGGAGAAATTCTGTATCTATACAAGCTTCCAGGAAAGAATTGCATTAAGTAAGCTTTCTTGCACTAATTAGCATAATTGATATTCTCCAAAACAAGTCCCTGCATTTGAAATGACCATTATGAATGTGTGTAATTAATGAGAAAATGTATGAGTGTGTGCAAGATGGAGAGGGAGCCAAATGTGCTCAGCAAAATGAGCACCAATTTGAACACAAAAAAGCATCGGATGCAGCAAGATCAGCTCTTCTTGGATCATATTGCATTGTGGCGACTGTGGTGGGAACAGAGGAGGTGCAACCTGGGTCCTGAATTGACAATGTAACGTAAAGCATAAAGAATAAGGCACAACTAACGTTTATGAATTTACATTTACATTTATGGCATTTATCAGACGCCCTTATCCAGAGTGACATACAACCTGAAGTTACAGCGACACTCCCCCCCTGAGCAACTTAGGGTTAAGTGTCTTGCTCAGGGACACAATAGTAGTAAGTGGGATTTGAACCTGAGTCTTCATAGGCGAGTGTGTTAACCACTAGGCTACTACCATCCTTTGTTTATGGCCCAGGGTGGTAGTAGCCCAGTGGGTAAAACAATTGCCTATGAGAAGACCCAGGTTCAAATCCCACTTACTACTATTGACCACTGTCCCTGTAATTACTGATTGTAAGACGTTCTGGATAAGGGCGTCTGGTAAATGCTGTATGGGTAGTAGTAGCCTAGTGGGTAACACACTCACCTATGAACCAGAAGACCCAGGTTCAAACCCCACTTACTACCATTGTGTCCTTGAGCAAGACACTTAACCCCAAGTTGCTCCAGGGGGGGACGGTCCCTGTAACTAGTGACTGTAAGTTGCTCTGGATAAGGGCGTCTGATAAATGTTGTAAATGTAAATGTTTATGGGTGTGTCCATATCCATTTTATTATTTTGACAAAAATGTCCTTACTTATTAAATGTAGCATGTAGTTAACCAATCAGAATGTCACATCACCAATAATTAAAATGCAGGGGAAGGAAATCAAAGATCTTCTCGTGTGCAACAAGAAAAATGCACGAGTCAAACTGTTCCAATTATACCAGTGAATTGTAAATGTGATTTAGGGAAAAAATAAAACAATTCAAATAACTGTTAGGTATCTTCCTTGTTAACTTAAAATGATTATTTACAACATAATGTATAAAATGTGGGTCACGTGGTGGTGCTACAATTAACACCTCCAAGGTAATGGATAGTGAGTGACCAACTGAGTGGCCTTCCGCTTCATTAGAATCCACAGCCTAGCCTGAGCAAGTGGTGATGGAGTTTGATGAGCCCGGTCTGAGTTTCAGATTATGAGGAGAAACTAGTTGACCCAAAGAACATTTTATGTGTAGATTTTTAACAAAAAATATGGTTTGATGAAAAATATGGTCTAATGAACACCACCTTTTTCACCAAGAAAGCCAGGATGCATCTCAGCTTCCTGCAGAGACTGAGAAGAGCACCATGCACCCTGAGCCTGGTTTGGGAACTGCATCTTATGACAAGACCCTGGAGGGGGCATGGAGAGGACAGCAGAGAAGATCATTGGGGTCTTTCTTCCCACGGTAAGAGACCGGCCTCCACCCGTGTGGAGGACCCCAGCCACTGGATCCACACTCTCTTCTCCTTTCTGTATTCTGTAAGAAGGTTCTGCTGTGTCAGTATTCTCCTCCTGCTCTCGCACTACAATATTCCATTTATTAATTTGACTATTTGTCATGATCTGTTTCAGAAGAGGATAATCCAGAAGCTGACTCGTGATCAGAAGGTTGCCGATTCAAATCCCGAGCCGCCAAAGTTCCACTGAAGTGCAACTGAGCAAAGCACCGTCCCCACACACTGCTCCCTGGACACCTGCCATGGCTGCCCACAGCTCAGTAAGGGTGATGGTTAAAAGCATCTCATTGCATCAGCGTGTGCTGTGCTGCAGTGTTTCACAATGACAATCACTTCACTTTTACTTTCATTATGCCTCATGGTTGTTTTCACCTGTGTGTCTGCATAAAACTGCTCTTATTGTGCGTGTTCTCCATCGAGTCGTTGTTTGGAGATGTATTTTCCCCATCATGTGTTCATGTAATAAATTACCTGTCTTGTGACTGTGATAAGTTGTCACATGTGACACAGCACAGCACCCAGTGCGCACAGTAACCAATCCCCTGAGGGAGCAGTGTGTGGGCACTTTGCTCAATGGCACATCGGCGGGTCGGGATTCGAATCGGCAACCTTCCAATTACAGGTCACCGGCCACCATGACACCATTCTTTATCTTGGCACTGCTTTTCCATTCAGGGCCAGTGGTGGCCTAGAATGGAACAACCAAGGTACCACTGAGGTGATGGGTAAAATTCAGAGGCTGTTATGTGCTGCAGTGTTTCACGATGACCACCACTACACTTTCACATGGTAGCGTTGTGCTGGAGGCCTCAGAAAACCTATTGCTGCTCTTCTAGAGAAGACCAAGGTGACCAAGCTGGACACAGAATTGCTAACACGTTCAATGGCAACTGTTTTTATCAGACGTGTTATCCGCACCATTGAACTGTCCACGCTTGTGTTTTTCTTCTTGTACTTTTAGCCTTTGTGCTGTGCGTAGTCCTGTCAGCACTCATGTAGCCTTGTTTTGTTTCCTGTTGCACCATGGTCCTGGAGGAAGTTTGGCTCGTATTACTATGTGCTGCGTAGATGGTTGAAATGACAACAACGTGATTTTGAAGACAGCAGCAAATTTGCTTTCCTGAACCAAAACGCAATCTTTCATGGCTGCACGTATTACAATACGGAGCCCCATTGTCCAGGTTGTGTCACTAAAGACTCGGTTTGTCCTGTGCACCGGGGGACAACTGGAAGACATAATATTGTCTGTTAAGACTGACTGTGTAGCTCTTTGTCCAGACCGTCCCCCGATAAGCATTCAGTGCGTAATAGCCAGTAATTAAGCAGCAGGCTGGGGAGTGAGGGGTGAGGGGAGGGGTGGTGTGTTGTGCGTTTAGCTCTGCGTGTGGTCCAACTCACACACACACACACACACACACACACACACACACACACACACACATACACACACACAGTGCAAAACTCATCCTCATGTCAGGTCACAAGCCACATGTTTCCTCTCTCCCTCTCTCTCTCTCTCTCTCTCTCTCTCTGTGTGTGTGTGTGTGTGTGTGTGTGGAAATGTGTGAAGTGTTGTAGTTAATTGGGTGACCCCTGGGCCAAGCCAGTGATTCTGGCTGTCTGCCATTAAAATTGCATGAACTCTTCAAAGCCGAGTGTCACCCTGTCATTCTGTGCCACTCTCGCACAACCGGCAGTCCCACACACACATGCATACATGCACACACACACACACACGCATACATGCACACATTACTTTCCGGCCCTAAATGACCCTAAATGTCTCTCCATTTTTCTTAAACACATTTTGAGACGGGAAAGGACGTGTCACAAGATTGCGTCTGTAAGGACCAATAAAAATTGCGTTTCCTGTTAAGTTAATTTTGCTGTTTTGGATGCTGGAGATCCCGTTCTCACAAATTCGTTCATGTAGTTCCCCCACCCGCCCCACCTCATCCGCGAGTGTTTCATGGCTGATCATCTTAGATTTATTTCCAAATATATTGCTGTGAAATGTACTGTCCACTCAGCAGACAAGTTGTTTTTCTGGGATTTACTCTCTGTCGGAAGAATTATGTACACTCAACATTTTACACCCCCGCTCTTGGAGACAAAGCCGCGGCTCTCATATTTCAGCGGGAGTCTCTAAAGCCACTTATCAATCTCGGCGCTGGGACTCCGACATGCTTCGGCCAATCCTGCTTGTCCATAGTTCCTGTCTGTAAGTGCTTGTCAATATGCTGAAACCCGTTCTTGAGACATGACCTGCCCAAAAAATGTTAAATAATTACAGGTCAACACTGTAATTAAAGGTTTTTGGAGAAAATGTATTAGGTATTTGTATATTTGAAGTAAGAACTTTTTGTTTTCTTTAAAATAGCCTTGACCCGATAACTTCAAACATTTAAGACATGTGTTTAAAAACCTTGAATATTTAAAATGATCTGTTCTTTCTGATGCGCTGAAAAACTTATGTATATTATATTAAAGTAACTTGACTTTTAACTTAATTCATGAATTCTTATCTGGTCTTTTCTGTTCCAGGGCAAGTAAAGGTTCGTATAAATACTTAAAAATAAACTAAAGCATGTTGAATTACAGTGTTGATAATTAGTTATTTAAAGCTGCTTCGTCTCAGTTCTCCAGAGTGGGTGACATGTTAACTCTGTTAGTTGGGTGTCAACTCCATCGTCAAGGAGTCACCTCTGTCAGATGGATTTTTCAGTCTCAGTGGAACATATATCGGGTGTCCTCTTTCATTATAAATTACATGACATGTTGTTTATTACAATCACAATTGCATTATAATGGTACTTATGTCCTACATAAAATTATGTTTCCTTTCATTTTATGTCTAATTTAATTGTGTATTTAATTTTACTTTTAACATGTATTTTTACCAAAATTGAAGACTAAAATAAAAAATATTTATGCAGTATCTGTATATAGTGTGTAATTAATAACATATCATTATAGCCAAAAGGAATAATTTTGCATAATTTATAAAATGATCTTTAGCAAACCATCCCTTTTCATGTTGTTTACACCATTTCATGCAAGATATAAATACCGGAACCCGCATCACAGGCACCATGCACTCATGTGTAGACTCTGCCCTTTCCCAGCTAAATAACAAAGGTCACGGCATGTATGTGTGTATGTGTGTGTATGTGTATGTGTATGTTGTGGAGAAATATCACTTTTAGAGTTTACTCTCACGTGTCTGGAGGGGTCAGTCCTCGTCCTTCTCTACCCTCTCATCTCTCTAGAAGTCCCCGCTCGATAATCTTAAAACACCATGTTGTTCAGTATCTCTTCTTTTTCTATGTCTTCTTTATTTTCTTGTCGCATTGCTTTCCTCCACTCCTCTCCACCTCCCTCCCCGCGTCTCCCTCTGTCTTCCCCTGGCTGGGGGGGGTTCGAGGAGGCAGGGGCCATGCTAATCACGCCTGACACTTCATTGAGGGGTGCGGGCTGTTTGCTGTCAGCACTGTTTTTGGTTCATAATTATTTCACGAGTGTCATGAGTGTCAGGCTCTGGGCGAGGGGAGCGACAGGCGGGTCCGTGGAGCTCGGAGCGGTACGGGGGGCGGAGGGTGGGTGCGTCAGCGCTGAAGAGAGCGCGTGGATGGGGGGGGCTGGGCGGGCTGTCATGAGACCTCACCGTTAGCCACTTTCTGCCCGGCACTTTCAGGGTTCAGAGTCGGCGGCGGCAACGGACAAGCTGAAGAGAGCGGACGGGCGCAGGCCGGGAGCTGAGCTGGTTCTTTCATCCGTTCCTTCATTCAGATGATTCAGAACTCTTTACGGTTTTCTACCAATAACTGTTTTGTAATGAATGCACTCGTTTTACATGTTTTGGGAGTATTTACCAGAAGAAAAATGTAAATGAATACAGCGGTTAGGAGTTAAAGTACTTACAGGGCAAAAAACTGATATCCTACCATCCTTCACAGAGGTGTATGTAATGATTTCAGCGTGCCAACGTCCCACTCGAGCCGTCTGAACATCACGGGCCGAGGCAGGGAAATCAATCCCCCATCAGCAGAGCATCCACAGGCTCATTCTCCATTCACGTCGGAAAACCCCAACGAAAACAAACCAAGAGGAAGAAGAAGAAGAAGAAAAAAAAGAGTTTGTTGCATTTCGTCTTGTAGCGCTAAAGACCAAGTTTATTACTCGGCGGCGTGGCTAATGTCTCACGGTGGCAGATATATTACAAAGGCCTGTCAGAAGGGAGAGCGGAGCAATTGAACACCCTGGGCAAGCACACTTCACGTGTGATGAAACGTAAACAGCGCGCACGTTGTTTCAGAAAAAGAGAGGGAGACGTGTGTGGGGGGGGGAAGAGACGATGACGGGGGGGGGAGAAAGAACAAAGGCGGGGGAGCGGGCCTGGCCGCCGCGCTCTCTCTCCCCTCCTTCTCCCCTCTCTGGTGTCACAGGCGTCACTTGCCGAGAGGAGGGGAGAAGCAATCAATGATTTAAACAATAATGCCTCTCTCTGTATTCCCTGTCACACCCGCGCCCGCTCGCCGCTTCCAGGACTGTCACACACTGTCTCGGCGGCGACAGCTTATCTCTCGCATGCTGCTACTCCATCTTGTAGCTGTCCACAGCTGCCCCTTCTCCCCCACCGCCGCCGTCTCACTCCATCTCTCTGTGCCTCCTCTCAGACCTCTTTTCCTCTCCCGTTTCTTTTTTTTTTTTTTGTCTTTAGTACGGACTGTCCCTTCCCTCCTGGTTAACGCACTTTAACTCCCTGATCCTCTCTACAGCATCTAATGGACGCTTTGTAGAAGTTGGATGCAGAAGGTCCTCTCCAGGGGAAGACAGCAGAGGACGGCGCCCAAGATTACTCTCCCCCCGTTTCACGGAACCCCCTCGGAGCCTCACCCGCCTCCCGCTGCCTCTTCCCACTCAGGCTCCTGCTTAAAGGTATCAGGTTAAATTACGCCAGCGGGACAAACAAATTAGATCTGTCACCACTGGTTTGCATGGGCTTGACAGGAATTCAATACCGGTGGCCATGTTTGTTTGGGGAGTTCTAATCACACTTCACCAGTGAAGGTTCCAGCTGAGGACACCCCCCTGTGTTGCCAGTGACAACTTCCATCCCGGCCAGGGCCACTGATGTAGTTCAAAGGTCACCCGAGTCTCTCTCGTCTCTGGCCTTCGCGTTGGTGGGGGGGGGTGTAAAAGAAGATCAATGATTCAATAGCACAAGGCTGAGCGCCGCGCCGCGTCCCAGAGGACAGGTAATCGCGGCAGAAGTGAGATTCAGCGAGGGGCAAAGGTCAGGGGCGGTGTCTGGGTGCCCGTTGCCGTGGCAGCCGTAGGGACGGGCAGGCCGGGAGATGAGCTCGTTAGCCGTGGGCTGAGGCCCATGCATGTTCACACATACGGTATAAGAAGGCTACCAAACGGTCGCCACTCGTCTCTCTCCACGTTCAAACATTAAAACACTGTCCTATTCATGATACTTGAATAAAATGTATGTAATAAGCTTATTTAAATGTAATATTTCCTACTTCGGTAACACAAGGTGACCTGAGCAATCTTTATTTTTTCCATGTGAAAAATATTTATTATATTATTTCCTTTTTCGATCAAATGAAATATGAGAAATTATTATAATTGTAATAACAATGTAATAAACAAATGTAATAAATGCAATGTTATAAGGGAACATGTTAACGCTCAATATATTACCATTAGACTAGCTATAAAAACAGTTAATGCTGCACAGGCCTATTGGTTTAGGAAGAAAAGCTAAATGCTGATCGATAGTTAATATGTCATGTTATGTTTCAGTAGGAGGCGCTGAGTAAATGTGTGTCAGTGTTAATGAAGTGGAATGAGCACCATTGACTGTTCTCTGAGAGGCTGGACCCCCATCACACTCTCCTTCCAGGTCAGACCATAGACACGCGTTTGACTTTAAATGCTGCTGATCTTCAAAAACACACAAACCTGCGCAGTGGAAAAAAAAAGGACGGTGCTCAGCGCTTGTTTGGCGTTGGTCATTGAAACAGATGGAAAGGAAATGGAAATCCAGTGCGCCGACCCCTGGCTTTCCAGGCGACTAATATCCAGAGTGTCAACGCCAAGGCTTCCTCTGCTCTCCCACACAGCTGATACGTGGGGACTGGGCTTCTCCCACATCTCACATTCCCATGCCAGGCCTCGTTTCGGACGTTCGTACAGTCCAAAGCGCTTGGCATCTATTAAAATCCAATTTCTGGGCCTCAGAGTGTGTTCAATGTGACATTACACGTGAGTGATACAATTGCATCATTAAACAAATGAGCTTGCCAGAATCCCACAGAAAAAAAAAGAAAGAAACACACGCACACACTTGCAAGGACAAACCGTTCCACAGCACATCCATCAATCTTGCAAGATCAATTTCCCAAAGGTTTACAGATCAGGGATAAAGGAAAAGGGGGTTAATCTTTAGAAATTATGTCGTTATTAAAGAATAATTTCTCAGATATCCCATGGCTGTGGAAGAATAACTTAACTGCTAATCAAAACTGATGGCAAATTCTGCTGTGTGTAAAAAAAGGAAATTATTCTGTACAACCGAACATCGGTCATTTACTTGTTTCCTTTTTTTTTTTTTTGCACGTCGGAGAGGTGAAACATATTCATGTTTTTCATTTTTTACATCATTATGTGACCCAGCAACAGCAGCATTTGTATATAATTCAGAACCTCGCGAACGACCAATTACGATTCATTTGTTCCTTTGGAAAAAAAAAAAAAGTGAAACCATTTGTCTGTGAAACCAACGCGATGCGAGAATATTCATGTCTTTGACTTTCCACACTTAGATGATAATTACAGTTATTACCATCACGGATGACATCACTCCACAAGGACATGTCAAGATGGTTCCACACGCTGTTCCACTGCTTACACATTAGGCTGCAATACGTACACACACACACACACACACACACACACACACACACACACACACCTTAATGCTCACCTTCAAGAGTAAATCTCTGATGTCCTAATGTGCATTTGGTTTTTATTCAGTATGTCATATTTGCCCGTAATAACCAAGTATTATGTGTCGATTGCACATGACGTCCCCACCGGTTGAGAACACAGGGCGCCAACATAAAACGCATCAGAGAATTAATAAAGGGAAATATTGACGGGATAATGGTCGTTCCTGCTGGTTTCGAACGCAGCGGAGGCGGCCCACACCAGTCCAACATGTTCACTATCTGAGGCACTCTGGGCGAAGTTCAGCTCCGGGACTTCAGTCCCCGTAGCAGGGCGGGGGGGGGACGCGCGGAACCCTATTGATGTAAGTGACCTTCTCCCCGCAGACGCTTCGCAAGGTGCTGCACTTACAGGCATTCTCGCGTCTCTACGGCAACCCTCTCAAAATGGCAGCTGGGTAATCCAAATGCAAAGTGACATTCCAGAACAGGAGTGTCTCGTCGGATAAAACCGCCGCTCAGACGCCTCTCCCGACCGCGCTGCAGGAGCAGCCAGGCCGGGTTCGTCCTCGGGTGACAAGATGCCGTGACGTCTTCCTCACATTTGAGAAAAATGTTTTAATTTTCGTCGAACAATCAACACACACACACACACACACACACACACACACACACATACACGCTTGCACGGGAGTGACAGCAAAGCGATGAGCCATTCCGGGAGGGGCGGGGACGAGTAGACGACGTCCCTTGCACAAACAGTGTTGATTTTGATTTACACCACTGGCTGTTCCTTTAATAATTTATGGCCAGATGAATTTATGGCGCTGTCTGGGCAAGCAGCTAAATCTGAATGGCCAAATAATGAGATTTTAGCGCCGCGCTTATAAATTACCTTCTGATTTGTCTCTGCCTGTTTGTCAGTTGCCTTGCGCTCCGGGTCACGGCTGGCATTTGCCGGCATGTCCCCTAATTGCCGAGCCCTCCCCAGACGGACGGGCGCTGGGGCCGGCCGGCCTGGGTGCGAGTGAACCGGCTGGTAATGCGCCGCCGCTGTTTTTGGAGCGAATCGGGGAATTAAATCACACGGGTATTAAAGAGGGAAGAGTGGGTAAAAAAAAAAAAAAAAAAAAACAATTACGGATTTTTATCCACTGTGAGCTAATGCAGAATTAAACTCTTCTATCCGTTTATAATGACATGCATGTTTCGGGACTCGTTTATAAATCATGATTAAGTGGCCCCCGGCGAGCAAAACTGCGATTGCGGGATTTATAAGAATTAATTTCGGCCCCGAAATGTCCACCACGGGACGGATGTACAAGCGCCCAGTTATGGGGTGGACACAGTCGACTCCTAACCGGTCCCCAGGCCCATCCGGCAGGGCGGAGGGGACCCGGTGACGAGGGCCCTTCCAGTCGCTCCCGGAGGGGCCAGATGTTGGCGTGCCGTTGGCAGTAACAGACCGAACATTCGCTATCTTAACAATCGTCATTCTATCATTTGCCAACTAATGGACCGGCAAATGGGATAACAAGACCCGGCAGATTTGTGTTCCGTCTTCGGAATTAACACATTTACGAGCGCCGTCTAAATTAAACAAATCGTTGGTTTTATGGGGGAGCATTAGAGCGCCGTCGGTGGAGCCCGTCCCTCCGCCGCCTCTCCTTTCCTTACGCGGGAACAAAGGCCGGCGCGCAAACGAGGGCCTGTTGGAGGGTGACGCGCGCCAGGCGCGGCCTTTAGTTAAATATGAAAGCGGCGAGTGCCGGAGTGTCTGCCGCCAGTCGGTTTTTTTAGAGCCACGCGTCCCCTCCTCTCTCCGGGCCCTTTGATCATGTGGCACTGTCTGGCTGCGCGCCGCCTCTCCCGCTCTCGCTCCCCCCGTCCGTCCCCACGGCCCTCCGGAGACGGGCGAGGACCCCGGTGGTCGCGGGTGCGGCCGCGTAGTCCGGGCGAAGATGAGAAGGCGACGGGCCCGGGGCCGGGGCCCACGCTGGGCCTCTAAAGGGAACTATTACGGGTGGCAGGTGGCGGGGATGGAGAGCGAGAAAATGAGTCACGGTGCAGGGACACTCATTAAATCTCTCTCTCTCTCTCTCTCTCTCTCGACATCCCGCCGTATTGTCAGAAAACACCCCCCACCCCCCGTCAGGTCCCACGCTCCCCCTGTACCCCGCCTCACGACTTTTACACAGAGGCTTTTAATCCACGCATTTCATTTCGTTTCAAACACTCGTCGGCTTTCTACACAGTGTATTCGGGGTGGTCTTCATTTTGACATTTTTGACGTCTTCGGTTTCTCAGAAAGGGTTTGATTGTCAAGTGTCTCCACTATTATTGACTGCATTGTACTAAAAAATTATTTCAAGGCTAAAATTTACATTTTACATTTACAGCATTTATCAGACGCCCTTATCCAGAGCGACTTACAATCAGTATTACAGGGACAGTCCCCCCCTGGAGCAACTGAGGGTTAAGTGTCTTGCTCAGGGACACAATGGTAGTAAGTGGGATTCGAACCCGGGTCTTCTGGTTCATAGGCGAGTGTGTTACCCACTAGGCTACTACCAAATCATCACCTATATGGGCCAAAGTGGTCGTTGCTTAGAGATATGTGGTTCTTGTAAAGGTCACAAGGTCAGGGGGCCTGTGGACCTGCAGCACAGGGACGCAGGAGGAGGAGGTAAACTTTACTGCAAATGGCTTTAAAGAATGACAGACGTATTTTAATAATCATGTTTTTGCTTAATACATGTCGTTCAGGGGCCATTAAAAGGTGAAGTCACCATCATCATCATCATCACCAGCTCTTTGTCTCGGTGAAGAGTCTCTTTTGTTACCCGATACAGTTCGCGCAGAAGGTGAAATCGTTTCCATCGCATTAGGGCTTTGGAGAATGGAGAAAGGCCAGTAAAAGACAAAAAAGAAAGAAAGAAAGAAAAAAGAAAGAGAGACGACGGCGTCATCAAAGCCAACCCCCGCCAATCCACATCGGTCCATTTCCAAACGTGTGAACAGATCGGGGTCCGAAATTTGATTTTGAAAGGGGCAGCGCGGATGGGCTTCTTCCCTTCTGCAGCGGCGGCCGTCATTAGCAACACAAGAGAGTGCTAATGTAACCCACCCGGGTCCATCTGCACGACCCCCACTCGAGACGGCATCTCGGTCCCTCCTTCTTTCTCTCTCTCTCTCTCTCTCTCTCTCTTCAGACCCCGGCGCAGGGGCCGAGAGAATAAAAAGCGGAATCGCCTCGGAACGCCTGACCCGGGCGGGCGAGAGAAAGGGGGTGAACCCGCGCTTCCCCCCGCGTCCGGCAGGTGGCGCTGCAGCGGGTTCGGTCAGAAAAAAAAAAAAAAAGTTCCCAAGCCGGGAGGCTTCAAACACGCTTTTACTCTACAGAACACACTCCTGCCGTGCAGCGGTCTTGATTCGGCCGATTAGAAACGATCTCCTGGCTTAGGATAAAACATCATTATAGTTATTTTGTTTTATTCTTGTTATTATTATTTACATAATTCTGATAACTGCTTGTCCTCGGAGACGAATCGGGAGAGCAGAATTTAAGAAAAAGTTGGAGCCCCGGCTGTAGCGGGACCCCCGGGGCAGCTGCGGGTCCTACCTGCGTCCGCCGCGGCCGCCTTTTGTTCCCCCCGCTCGTCCCCCGCCGGCCGTGGGGAGAAGGGGGGCTGGGGACGGCGCGTCAGTCACCGAGCGAACCTGGCGCCGAGCGGCAGTACTGCACCTTCCTCCTCCTCCTCCTCCTCCTCCTCCTGCTCCTGCGCCTTCCTCCGCTGCTCATCGGCACACGGCGCGCAGCGCTGCGCCCCGGGACGGATCCCTCCAGCGCGGACGCGGCCGTCCGATTTCCGGCGGCGGGGAGAGAGAGAGAGAGACAGAGAGAGAGACAGAGACAGAGAGAGAGAGAAAGTTTGGGACGCGCCGGAGCTCCGGGCGGGGAACGCGCTGAAGCGACGTCCGCGGGAACTTTGCGCACTCGGACCCGCTCCCACCGAGAGCTGCGCCGGGACCGAAGCGGTGAGAAAAACCAGCCCCGTTCTTTTTACTATTATTTTAATCTGCACGACGGACGCTGGTTCTGCTGGTTCTTTCGGGGGCTTGTTCATATTCTATTATTATTATTATCATCGTTGTTATCATCATTCCACTTTTAGACGCGCTCACCGCACTGCGAGAAAAAGTGCGGACTTTTCCCAAAACTTTCTAGAAACGACCGATCCGCCCCGATCAACAGTAAACGTGGAGCGGCCGTGGAGCTCGTCCGCGATCGCCGATTAACTCGCTAATTACAGCGTGGGGCGGAGGAAGGCGCCGGGTGCGCCGTGTAAATGTCACGCGTGGCCTTTTGATCGAGGAGCCTCGGCAGGCGGAAGGGACGCAAGGACGCCGGCAGCGTGGGAGTGGGAGAAGGACCCCGAAACACCTGTTTTACGTCCACCCGAGACCCAGACCCGCGGCTCACCGCCGGCCGCCGTAAACTGCACGGCCGCCGGATTCCTGCTCGTTCCGCAATTTTTGAACGATTCGCGGTAAATGTGGAGCCACAGGACGCCCCACGCTCACATTTAAAAAAAAGTTTCTTTTTTTTCGTCCTTCGTTCTTCCCATTAATTTTAAACCAGTAAATGGTGGTGAACAGTTGGAGTTTTAATGTTTTAAAGATTGTGATTTTAGAGGCACTTCTAAATTCTGGTACAATTTTCTTTCTTGGTTTTTTTTTTGCCACTCGTGGAAAACATTGCAATCACATCGTAGTTCCGATTTCTTACATGTAAAATATATTTATTTTTAAATTGATCGTGTTTTCCTGACCTCGGGGAAGGACAGACGTTTAGTGGTCGGAGCGATTTTTTTAATAAACAACGAGTTGTTTTTATTCACGACTTCTCCTCTTCTTTTTTCTCTCTCCCACCCCCTGCTTTTTCATTTTTACACCTAACGGTCCTTCTTTTCCACCCCTCGCGGGACCGCGTGGGCCGACTCCCCCGTGATTAAATCCCGCCGCCGCGCTTCGGACGCGGGCCAGAAAGTGGAGGTCGGACCGGAGGAGAAGCGGCGCGTGATTTATTCCTCGCGTTTCGATTTTTCTTTCTCTCTCTCTCTCTCTCCTCTCCTCCTCCCTCCTTCCTTTCTGTCCTTTCAGCGGCGGCGTCAGCGGTTTATTTCGGGCCGAGGACCGAACGGAAACGAACGCGGATCAATGGCGGCGCGCTTTTCATCTGGACTTGTCGAATTAAAGAAAGAGAGAAAGAAAGAAAGTAAGAGAGAGAAAGAGAGGGGACCCCCGCCATCCCTCCGCGCAGAGTTCCTCAAACCCACACCCGACAAGTTAAGTTTCATCGACGGTGTCCGGGAATTAATCCCGAGACCCCACCCACCCCACGCGTGTTGATATTTTTGATGAGCTAATAAACACTCGACCGAAAACTCATTAGTCATGCAGACGGCGATAATTGAAACGAGCACCGTGGCGGAAAGGAACGGGCACCCGCGCGCGCGCGCGCTCCACCGCCTTCTCTCTTTTTTTTAAAATTAATATTCTAATAACAATGATGATGATAATAATAATAACACCAATAATAAATGTACCGTTTAAAGGGAGAAAGCGAGTTGACAGGCAGGTACAGAGGCGGATAAGTCCCCGTGTCCCCTCGCTTTTATGCCCCCCGCGCGCCCCGACACGCCTCTCCGTGTACCTTTTTCACTCCGTCCCCGAGCGGAACATTAGAGATTTTATGGTGGGGAGACGGGTCCACGCCGCGCGCCGCCGCCGCCACGGGGAAATGTTGCGTGGGAGAGTATTTTTTTTTTAAATATATAGATATTTGACGGTGTGATTTTTTTAAGGCGCCTTGGATGCTGGTTCCGAATTTTCAGCCTCACTACGAAAGATCCGAAAAGTATCCGAATCAGGGTGAAATAAAAATATGACGCGCGGCTAATGTCATTTTTAAAGTTTTTATTCTCTTCGTTCACCTCATTAATTTCGCCTTTTTAAACCCCCCACTTTCCCCCATTTATCCTAATTCGAGAACTAAATGTCGTTCTTTTTTTATGACCGGGCAGATTGTAAAATGAACAGAGTATTTTTTTTGTTGCCATTACAATATATTCGTTCGAACAATATATTTAATTTATGCATGCGTATTTTCATACGTTCGTTATTCGCAACTTTTCCAGATTACTGTTTTTATTTTACTCTCATGTGGTGCGCTGTGAATTTACGGATAAATCAAAGTGAGTTCTTTCAAAACCCGTAATTATTTTGCAGCTCAGAGGAAAATCAATTCTAAAAAAAAAAAAAAAAAACGCGAGACGATGATGAGATGAGTTTTTTTTTTTGTGTGTGTGTGTGTTGTTGTTTGGTTTATAACATATATTTCCGTTCTCTTATTTCCCCATTTGTCAATTATTGGGATCCGAGTTTCAGCGCTTGGAAATAAGTTAAGTTAATTTTCCGATGCCTCCCCGAAGGCATTAGCGGTGCATTTGCTTGAGATCGATTGAAGACAGATATCTATCAGCTGATTACCATCCTGCTCGGCCCGCCCGCCTGCCTGCCTGCCTGCCTGCCTGGATGGGTGGGTGGGTGGGTGGGAGCCTGGCTGCGTGGGTGGGTGGGGTGCCGTTTTCGTCTGGAGGATCCGTGCAAGGTTTCCGGAGGTTAAACAAGTTCCTCATCTGCGACCCCGGCAGCAGACGCCTGCTGATCCATTATTGACGATCCTCCAGGAGGAAATGTGTGTTTACCGAGACCCGGGCAGGGCTGACCAGCTGCGGAGGGGACAGGGGTGGGGGACAGGCGCGGCGGCCAGACACCTTGCAAATAACCTGATCCCGGAGAGGAATTAGTCGGCCCAGGTGGGTGGGGAAGGAGCAAACAGCCCATCAGGCCTGAAATGAATAGTCTGGTCTGGGCAGGAAACTTGGAATACGATTTTGTCCGCCATGAATCACCACGGGCTCCGATGCATTTCGTAAAAAGCCGCTGTAACGCGATCTTTCAGAGATGGATCGTCATATACTGGGGTAAAAATTGTCATTTTTATTTTTATTCCCCCCACCTCGGTGCAGCTGGATACAGGCCAGTGTCTGCACTCATTATTGATTTAGCTGGCTGTTTATCCGAGTCTCATTATCCCCACATCCCGAGCTGCGTTCATATTAAACCTCTCTTTCACATCCTCCCAGCGGCCGGCCGCGCCTGCCCTCCTGCTCTCCGTCTTCCTCCTGCCTCCACAATGCCGAGCGCCTCGCACCGTGCCAGTCGCAGAGCTGCCTGGGGTCAAGAGGTTAAAGGTTCTGGCCCCTGATCCCCATCTTGGAGGCTTTTCTTTTTTTTTTTCAATTCCACACTCAGTTTATGTAGAAAAAAAAAACGGTGAAAGGACAGAATTCGGGCGGAATGGGATCTGATTTCCTCCGATGACTTCGGATGTGCGTCGGAGAGCCTCTGCAGGCTCTGCTGTGCGTCCGTGTGTAAATGTGTGTTTCTGGGAATATTGAATGACAGTGTCTGCTCCCTCTTGTAATAAATGTAAGAGTGGCACTTTCACGGTTGTCAACAATCTCTAAATACACTGAGTGACAGGGGAAAGCTGCTCGCCGCGGTTTGAATGACATCCTCTGCGGAAACTTTGACTCGTTTCAGGCTCCAATTGCCTTGCAGTCAAATCTGACAAGCATTTATTTCTATTTCTATTATATATATTTATATATATCTTTTTTTTTTTGTTGCCATATTAAATCTTCTTCGTTTAGTTCTCGTCTCTGGAGGGGAATCGGGGTATTTGACATCCCCGGTTTACGTTGCTTCTGTTCGGTGGCAGCCAGGCCACTCATTTCACATCAGCGACTCTCAGCCTGGGAGCGTTGCACGCGTCGGCACGGGCGGGAGTGCCACGGGACGAGTGAAATATCATAACCGCGTCGTTTCGAAAGGCAAAAATCTGGTCGGGAAGATCACACGCCGGTTCCGTTCAGAGTGCCGTGGGCCCTTTTTCGACCTCCGTATCGTCAGGCCGCGGTGTGACTATATATGGGGAGCGCATGCGGCGTGAACGGGCGTCGGGGGCCGACCGCGTGGCCGCTCAGCGCGCCGCCCAGGCTGCTCTCTCCCTCTTCCCCATCAGGGAATATCCTGTGTCCTCTTATTGGATTGTCAGTTTCGCGCTGCCAGCCCGGTGCTGATGGTAATGATGATAAAATTGAAATATCCAGGTACTTATCACTGTATTACCTCGCTATCAACACCTAGCCGGACTCATTTTTTGGAGGCGATCCGAGGGGAGCGATTCGATACGGAGGCAGGAAAGGGCCTCGTGGGCCGTGACCAGCTGATCGCTCTCATGCAGGGAGAAGGAGCTGCCTATGTTCAACTCATTGTTCACTTTCGTAAGAGAATTTGACGACTTCCCGTGAACAAACGTTGGCGCTTATGTTAACATACGCACATCAGCGCTACATAACTTCCCCACATGGAATTATCCTCACATGGATTCCAAATGTCTTCATTTTCCTCAAGAATTACAAATCGCGTTGTAAACGATCTCCAAATAGTCCCACTTAATTGGGGAATTAAAAAAAAAAAGTTTAAATCAGAAACTCTCGGGCCGTCGGATAAACGCCCCACCCCCACCCGCGCACATAAAATGCTTGCCGATTTATTATTAAATCCACTCACACGTTTCGTCCAATCGGTCCATCTTATCCCCCACGGGGTTCTGGGTGTCTCTCCTCACAGCAGAGGTCAAGAGGTGAAGTGTGGCTAATTTATTCATTCAGTCAAATTTCCTGTGCAGATGGCCGCTGATATGATATCAGTATCGCGCTCCCATCGGGGGGCCGAGGGGGGGGGTGGGGTGGCGCTTATCTCATCGCCGCCGCGGCCGCCGTTCCGCTCCGGCTGCACGGAGATGCGGGAATAAGGAGCTTACGTGTGAGATGGAAAGCACAGATCTGCAGGGAGAACTCTCTGCTGTTGGGGCGTCTGGGTTCTGAGCGGTGGCTTTGTCTCTTTTTTCAGGAAGGTGCCCCGTGAGAATGAGCCGCCAGTGAAAGTCGGCGGAACTCGGCGCTGTGGACCCCCGGCTGCGTTCGCGACCCCGCTCCCCGGTACCCTTTTGTGTCCTCGCCTTTCCCTCCCCGACCCCTAACGCCACGGACGCCATCATGGACCTCCACCGGGCGGCCTTCAAAATGGAGAGCTCCTCCTACCTCCCCAATCCGCTGGCGTCCCCGGCGCTCATGGTCCTGGCGTCTACCGCCGAGGCCAGCCGCGACGCGTCCATACCCTGCCAGCAGCCACGCCCCTTTGGCGTGCCCGTTTCTGTGGAGAAGGACGTGCACCTGCCCTTCAACAACGGCTCCTACACCTTTGCGTCCATGTACCACCGGCAGGGGGCGGTGCCACCCGGCTTCCCCAACCGGGAGTTCCCGCCTTCCCTGCTCCACCTCCACCACCAGTTCGCCCCGCCCAACCTGGACTGCTCCCCCATCAGCATGCTGAACCACAGCGGGGTGGGCGCCTTCCGACCCTTCGCGTCCCCTCCCGAGGACTCGGCCGGCGCCGGGGGCTACCAGTCGGCCTTCACCCCGGCCAAGCGCCTGAAGGGCTGCCTGGAGGTGGAGGCGTCGCCCCACCTGCGCTACTCAGACGCGGAGGGGAAAGAGTACGACTACGGCGGCGCGCAGATCCCGTCTGGCTCGCCGAGCGCGCTGAAGGCCGCGGAGGATGCCGGGAAAAAGATTTTCGCCGTGTCGGGGCTGCTGTCCGACCACGAGACCTCGTCCAGCCCAGAGGACCGCATTGAGCGCTGTGAGTGCAACCGTATCCTCACAGCACAACACACACTTACTCTGACATGTACAAATGCGTGAGCGAAACGTACTGAAACACATCTACTGTACACACACTTCAACGATTAAACACTACACGAAATGATCCTTACTGGAAACAAAAACAGGAACGAGGGCATTATCATGTTTTCTGTCATGGCGCTGAGTGTGTGCGGTGTGCCACCCGCCTGGCCATGGTAAGGATGTTTGGATAGTATGACCCCAGCCGCTCACAGATTAAACTCATAAATGAAAATGGTCTCATTCAGGGGAAAATGGGAAAACGATGGTGCAAATGTTGCCTGGCTTTTGTGTGCTTAGAGCCAAGATCAGACAGCGACATTGAAGGCATTAAAGCCAGTAATCCAGACCCCAGAGTCTCTCTCTCGAACACACACAGAAACACACACACATATCTTTGTGAAAACCTGAGGTAATTAATATTTAATATAGGGTGAATAGGACATTTTGTGTTCTTCCTGACTGTTTTTGGTCTATCTAGCTATCTATCTATCTATCTATCTATCTATCTATCTATCTATCTATCTATCTATCTATCTATCTATCTATCTAATCTATCTATCTATCTATCTATCTATCTATCTATCTATCTATCTATCTATCTATCTATCTATCTATCTATCTATCTATCTATCTATCTATCTATCTATCTATCAACCAGCAACCTCCTTGGCCATCACACATACAAAAAAAATTACAAAATAATATTTTAAGTCATACACCCACACCCCAGTCTCAGAAATATGTGTGTGTGTGCATATGTTGTACACACATGCATGCATGCATGCACACAGATCCACATATTAAGGAACTACAGTTCAGCGTACACACACACACACACACACACACACACACACACCACTGCCCTTCCTCCCTGGTCCTCTCTGCTCTGATAGTGTCTCAGGGTCGTTAGCATTCGCCAATGGGAGGCCTGCTTTTGGGTGAAGCAACTCACTGCAGGGTGGGTCTCTGTCATCAGCATTCATCAGTAGAAGCACTCTGGCAAAACCAACCTCTCCAAACTGGCATACAGCCACCTCAAACAGTGTGTGTGTGTCTGTGTGTGTGTGTGATAGAGGGAGTGTGGGGCTTCATCACAGCACCCGTTCTCAGTCTCGACTAAAGCAACTAACAACTTGGTCAACACATGGTCAACACAATCCATCTGATATCAATTACAGATCAGCAAGAGTTTGTGTGTGTGTGTATCGCATGAGCAAGGGAGGGAGAGAAAGCGAGAGAGACTGTGGATCTATCTATCTATCTATCTATCTATCTATCTATCTATCTATCTATCTATCTATCTATCTATCTATCTATCTATCTATCTATCTATCTATATATCTATCTATCTATCTATCTATCAACCAGCAACCTCCTTGGCCATCACACATACAAAAATAATATTTTAAGTCATACACCCACACCCCAGTCTCAGAAATATGTGTGTGTGTGTATATGTTGTACACACATGCATGCATGCATGCACACAGATCCACATATTAAGGAACTACAGTTCAGCGTACACACACACACACACACACACACACACACACACACACACACACACCACTGCCCTTCCTCCCTGGTCCTCTCTGCTCTGATAGTGTCTCAGGGTCGTTAGCATTCGCCAATGGGAGGCCTGCTTTTGGGTGAAGCAACTCACTGCAGGGTGGGTCTCTGTCATCAGCATTCATCAGTAGAAGCACTCTGGCAAAACCAACCTCTCCAAACTGGCATACAGCCACCTCAAACAGTGTGTGTGTGTGTGTGTGTGTGTGTGTGTGACAGAGGGAGTGTGGGGCTTCATCACAGCACTTGTTCTCAGTCTCGACTAAAGCAACTAACAACTTGGTCAACACATGGTCAACACAATCCATCTGATATCAATTACAGATCGGCAAGAGTTTGTGTGTGTGTGTATCGCATGAGCAAGGGAGGGAGAGAAAGCGAGAGAGAGTGTGGATCTATCTATCTATCTATCTATCTATCTATCTATCTATCTATCTATCTATCTATCTATCTATCTATCTATCTATCTATCTATCTATCTATCTATCTATCTATATATCTATCTATCTATTTATCTAACTAGCCATCTAGCCATCTAGCTATCCAGCTCTCTATCAGCGGGTGTGACTGAGGAGGAAGAGACAGGGGCAGTGGCGTGAGACTGATCCGGTAAAAGCAGGAGAGATGTGAACTGGGAGAAAGCAGGAAGTCTTCAGCGTCCTTTTTTAATTCGAACACTTTTACAGACTGAAGCCGCACTTTCGATGGCAAGAATGTCTTCATGTTCCGAGGTTCGGAGACACTCGTTTAGGAATCTGGATTATAATTCAGGCTCCTGTTAACAGAGATGGCGCCCCTAATGAAGCATTGTTCCTATAATCCACCTCTTCACTCCGGCTGTAATCTGACATCCATACCGCATGATAAAATGCAGGACATGTGTCAGGGATTAAGCGTGTGGCTCACCATTCCCGTCATGGGGGACGGAGGGACAGAAAACTGGGTTTTTTTTTTCTCCTTCTCCCATGCTCCTTTGTTTTGGAGCTGTGTATAATTAGATTAAACCTTGAGCCCACCAAAGGGCTCTAATGCAATTGAGTTTCCTGCACTGCTGCAGAAGATACTTAAATTGGGTTCCCCTTGACTGGACACTTGCCGTTCTTCTCTGAGCTCGGAGTTTTCACTGCCGCGTTGGCTCCAGCAAAACTTGACATGAAGGATTCATCACATGATCAGGTTACATCCCTTTACTAAAACCGACTCTGGATCATAATCTTCTGAATTTAGACATTTTGCCATGTGTGTGAGTGTGTCCCTGGTCCCATGTCTGTTTATAAATGGTAAATGGAGATGAGCGGTAGGGAAAATGACCAAGAGAGACAGACGCTGAAAGGGTATGCAGAGAGTCAGATAAAAGCAGGAGATGAAAAGAAGGAATAAAAGGCAGGAATGAGCGATCCTCGGCGTCCTGAGCTGAAACACAGACCCCGGCTGCAGAAATAAAAAGGCAGGAGGAAAAAAATCCTTAGGACAACAGAGCGCAACCACGCGGGCTTCCTTCCTGACGTGGGCAACTGAGGAGTGCCCATAAATCCCCACTGATTTACGGGCCGCTGGGTGGCTGGCAGGTCCACACTTAACCCCTGCTGCCCCGACAAGCCGGCCGCCCGTCTGGGTCTGTAGCCACGTCCCACCCCCACCCTCACACCGTCCTCCATTTTTGAAAGGGACCGCAGGTCTCCATCCATCGCATTATGATTTTCACCGATTGCTGACACCCCATTAGCATGTCAGAAAATATATTAATAAAATATATTACAATAACAACATCAATAATAATAGCAACAACCATTATTGTCCTTATTAAAATTATATGAATATTCACTTGTGCCCTGATGACTATCATCATACAGCTATAATTGTTTCCTTTACCATACTTTGTGTAATTTGCTTAATGTTTTTTTGGTTTGTTTTATTAATTAATAAAACAAATAAAACAAATGTAAAAAAAATGTACACAAATAATGCCCTGGCATAAATGTATTATTAAAATAAATTAAATTATTCTGCAATTATTATGCTACATATGTACTTTTACATTCTGAAGTACAGTACTTATACCAATTTCTGTGTTCTACATCTAAATATAAAGTCTGCTTATTTGATATTTCTTGGATGGCATTTTAATTCATTTTAATTAAGTAATTTAATTTAATTGAGATAATTTCATTAGTTGAATCAATGCCAATCAAGGCATTGGGGTGGAGTCAGGAGAAAAGCACAAATCAGCATGTGTGATTCTTGCATTCTTTCCCTCAAGTTTTTCATCAGTGTGGGATCATTTCTTTACCTTCCGTTTTCATCCCCCGTTTAATTACAACCCCTGACGGCGTGCTGTGCTGTGCTGTGCTGTGCTGCCGCATCTTCCTGCCTGCGCCTTCGCGCCTCTACCTGTCCGTCAGGCGGCTGGCTTTGGGCTTTAATTATTTGCCGTTTCTCCGCCCCCCTCTCCCCGCCGCTCTCTCTCCCTCCCTCGCTCCCTCACCCGGCCTGGCTCCTCTGATTGATTCGTGTTTTCATGTTTCTCGATCCGACCGCGTAGATCTGTCACCAAGCATGTGGTTATTCCTCCAAGTTTCCTCTTCAGATGCTCAAAGAGCCGTGTGTGTTGACAGCTGTTAAAACATGTTGTTGTGTTTTTTCCCTCCTCTCTTTTTCCTCGTCTTTGTTAAGCGCAGATGTCTCTGGCATGTTTGTGCTGCTGCTGCAAAAGCAGGGGGGAAAAAGCACTGAAAAACTTTGCAGGGCTGCTGCAGCCGCAGTAGAGAAAATCCAGACAGAATAAAATATATTCACACCACACACACACATATATATAAATATCTCTCTCTCTCTCTCTCTCTCTCTATTTATATATATATATATATATATATATATATATATATATATATATAATAACAATAATTGTAATTATATTAATTATTGCTGTTTCTTTTGATGAAATTATTTGTTTTATTCAATAATCACATGAATTTGTAAAAAAAAAAAATGTTTTTTTCTATAACACTATTCTGTATCACCGTTATAATGATATTTATAGGTGTGTGTGTGTGTGTGCGGGGGGGGCAGCTCCTTGTTGTCTCCTCCCCTCTAGTCACGGTGTCCCGTCTCTCCTCCCGTCATAATTAGGCCGCACTCGTCCCCTCTCTCTGCCCCCATCAGGGCTTCAGCGGGGCTTCTTGTGTACCTGTCCTGCCCGTCCCCGTCGCCTGTCCTGGCCGGGACTGGCCCCCCTTTTCGTGTCCTGACAGCTGCAGCTACTGCGGCTACTGTGCAGACAGGCCGCTGTCGCTGTGGAGGATCTTGAGTGGTTAGCGGCCTCAGATCTCTCGCCGTGTCTCTCGGTGACAGTTGGCTGCAGAGAGCAGGTGTCCATGGCTGTGTTTAAGAGCGGTGGGCGGGACCATTGTTGCAGCATGACGCAGGCTGAGGATTAGCGCTTCCTGCCTGCGCTTTGTTGGCCGCCCACTTGAATTGGACACAGATTGTGCAGCGTCCCCGAGCCGCAACGAGCCGCTGGATCCTCTGTTAGGGAAATTAAGGACGAGGAAATGAGATGAGAGGAGACGTCCTCCGTGGAGACGGAGCATGCATTATAAAACACAACAATAACAGAAACATGCTTTTATGAAGATTTAGGCCATTTAAATAGTACACAAATAAAAATCTTTTTGATCATCTTTTAAAAAATTTTTATAACACAAGACTGGTCCTGGTGAAGGATTCGTTTTTTTTTTATTTTTTTAGCTGACATGCTGAAGCTGCATGGGGGGCCCATAACACACACACACACACACACACACACACATCTCTCCCAGGCCCTGGGTCAGCGATGTTCCCATGGCCCAGATTTCATCGCTGCGATGATGTCACTCTGGGCTGTAAAACCGCTCTGAAACCGGCCCACCGAGCCCACTACGGCCCTGCAGCTGGCACCAGTTCCGCCCGGGCGCTGACCCGCAGGTCACGTGCTCCGTCACGGTACCACAGGTGATACCGAAAGCGGCCGACCTCCGCGCCGCGGCTCTTTGTGAGGGACGCGCTCCGTTCTGGACGGTTTGGAGTGGGGACCTCCGGAGAGATCCGTCCTTTCTTATGCACATGTGCTGAAAGACCCTGTTCCCCCCCAGAGCTCCCTAAACCAGCCAGGAGGCTGAAGCCTGTCTGCTGCTAACAGGTTTCCCTCTCAGACCTCCACCTGAGCGTTGCCAGCATCCTTTTTAACCTCCACTTTTCCATATTTCCCCCTTATTTCACCTACTCTGGTTTTTAATCTTCCCATCTCCTCTCCCCCCCGTCTCTCCCTCCTGTAATCTAATCTTCTCCCAGCTTGCGAGTGCAGTCTTCTGTGACAGGCTTGTTTCCAAAAGAGCCTGCATGGCTAAAAGACACATATATTATATATATTTATTACTCCCCTTAAATTTGAATAATTTAGCAGAAGTGATTACCCTGAGCCAAATGTGTTGGTGTTGGTTTAGATGTCTTTAGAAGGGTTGGGGTGTCTGGGGGATTTTGTAATGGCTGTCACGGCAACCACAGCACCTCTCCACGTCGCTGCCAAGAGCAGCTCTGCCTCATCACCACGCGGACCGGGAGACACTTAAGCGGCAGACAAAGAGGGAAAGTTAGAAATGGAGAGATGAGGCGTGACATCTTCTGCAGCACCCAATATAGAAGATAAGGGGAAAGAAGAGAAGAGTCGAAAAGAAAAGAAGAGGAGAAGAAGAGGAGAGGAGAAAAGAAAAGAAGAGGAGAGGAGAAAAAGAAGAGTAGAGGAAAGAAGAGATGAAGAGGATAGAAGAGAAGAGTCAAAAAGAAAACAAGAGGAAAAGAAGAGGAGAAAAGAAAATAAAAGAAGAGGAGAGAAGAGAAGAGAAGAGAAGAAGAGGATAGACAAGAAGAAGAGGGGAGGAGAGAAGAGAGGAGAAGAAAAGGAGAGGAGAGAAGATAACTGAAGAGAAGAGTTGAGAAGAAAAGAAGAGGAGAGAAGAGAAGAGAAGAAGAGGGGAGGAGAGAAGAGTCGAGAAGAAAAGAAGAGGAGAGAAGAAGAGGGGAGGAGAGAAGAGAAGGAGAAGAGTCGAGAAGAAAAGAAGAGGATAGAAGAGAAGAGAAGAAGAGGGGAGGACAGGAGAAAAGTGAAGTGAAGAGAAGTGAAGAGAATGGTAGAGAAGGGAAGAGGAGAGGAGAGAAGAAAAGAAGAGGGGAGGAAAGGAGAGAAGTGAAGTGAAGAGAATGGAGAGAAGAGAAGGGAAGAGGAGAGGAGAGGAGAGAAGAAAAGAAGAGGAGAGGAGAGAAGAGCAGAGAAGAGAAGAGAAGGAGAGGATAGGAGAAGAGAGAAGTAAAGAGAATAGAAGGAGAGGAGAGGAGAGGAGAGGAGAGGAGAGGAGAGGAGAGGAGAGGAGGGACGAGACGAGTAGAGAAGAGAGAGTGGGTGATGATGGTGCCACACTTCATTACGAGCTAAACGACTGCTTTATCACATAGTCTAAGCTGAGCCGGGAACGTTCATTAGAAAGTGTTGCTTTTTCCTCCCATCTGACTTCACACCCCTCTGTGTCCGAATGCCCGTCCCCCCCCAGTCCCTGACCCCCTGCAGCCTGATTAATTATTTAAGAGCATGTATCATCTATTTACCTTGGTAATCCATCTGTCAGTACGCTTATTGATCCAATCTTGCATTCTAATTGCGTGCCCTGTCTCTGCAGCTAGCTCATATTACAAATTCAATAGTGTCACCCCGCCGCTGACACTCAACGCCAGCGACCCCTCTCGGCCTTCTGGCCGCGGCTTTCTTTAGAAAGAGAAAAGTTCCAGCTGCGCCGCAGAAAGCGAAACTTTTTTCTTTTTTAAATCTTCCTCTCCGCGGTGAAACGCTGGTTTTATTCTGACCTGCTGTGGTGGAGAGCGAAAGGGTGACGTGGGAGAAGACACACACACACACACACACACACACACCTGGGCTTGCTGTTTCATTTCCTGCCTGTCCCCCGCCTCAGGTAGCCGTGGCGGCGGGTGAGGGGGTTGTTTGTTGTGTCGTTGTCGCGCCGTCACCCAGATAAGAGCGGTGCTGAGGCTGGTTGCCGTGGCACCGCGAGGTTGACTGACAGGCCTGAGGCGGCGGTGCAGTTAGGAACCTCAGTGTTGTCCATTACTGAGTGGTGGCTAACAGAAGGAGCCCGACGGGCGGCTCTTACACGCCTGTAAACCCGCCTCCCCGCCGCACCACACTCTCCCCTGCCTCCTAACAAGGCTTTTGACTTAATTCAATACAGTAGCCCTGCTGTATTGACATATGTATGTGTGTGTGTGTGTGTGTGTAAGTAACCAGGCGTGTGTTTTAATCGGAGCGAGTACGTGAACCTACTGTGATCAGTAAACACTTGCTGTGTTAATGACTTCAATCAATGGCCTTCTAAAACAGTAATTTGATAAATACTATCTTGAGTGCACTACCCAGAATCCTCCCCTCCTTTGCCCTCAACCTGACTCTGTTTTTCATCACACTGTGGCTTTAAATGCTTCATTATCTGATGAGTCGCGGCCATTTTTAATAAGCAGCTAAATTATGCATCAACGAATTTGTTCGTTCACACATTTCCTGCACAGATGAATTTTGGCCAGGTTTTTCAACGCGGGCCCTCCCACATCTGAATGTGCTCCTGACTTTATTGGGTGGGGGGGGGGGGTGTTTGGCACGAGAAACTTTATTTTTTCTGACACATCAAAGGAACCTGTCACAGAGGGGGTCGAAAAAATCTTCTTAACCATCGACCCCCCCACTTCACCCTTATCAAAGCTCTAAAGTGCCTTTCTGCAGTCGGCCATTTTCCTCGCGTCAGGGTCGGCACACTGCGACTGGGGAGGGGGCGCAATTTGAGGGCCGCGAAAGCCGCAAATTGTCGCCGTTGAAAAAAAAGCACCTAAAAGTGGCGGGTGGGGGGCTAATCTGAAATCTGTCTTTATTGAATCTGCCCCCCCTCCTCGCAAGTGTATGTGTGTGTGTGTGTGTGTGTGTGTGTGTGTTCCAGCGTTAAGCCGCTCCTCGCACCTGCAGCTGTGTAATCCTGTAGTCATGTCAGGCAGCAGCGCCGGCCCTCAGAGGGATCCGCCGGTGCCATTTCGACGTGGGCCGCCTAATATCACACCCCCGCGGCAAAATGCTGGGAATCTGCGCTGGCGGGAGGGGTCTGTGTTGTTGGGGGGACAGGAGGGGGGCACGGGGGGTGGGGGGTGGTGGTGTATGGGCTTAGAGAGCAAAAGAGAGCAAATCTGTCACTTCTCCCAAAGCTGGAACCTGCATGACCTCTATTCAAAGATATATTGATTTTCCAGTGCCTGTTTAAAAGGGAGGATGGCTGGGGGCTGGGGGCTGGTGTGTGTGTGTGTGTGTGTGTGTGCATTTTGTGAGTGCAGAGCCCTCAGCACAGCGTGGAGCTCTCCTCTGAAAGTTAAACACATCTCCCTTCTGTCCTCCTCGCTTGGACATCAAACGAGTGCAAATAATCAAAACCTCCCGAATCTTTTTGATTGTTGGAGGAAGGGGGGTGGGCGTGGCCTGGCTTCCCCAGTGGGAAACATGTTGTTCGTATGCGTGGTGGGGTTGTTTGTGCGTGTGTGTGTGTTTTTTGTGGAAGCTCCATGCTTTACTTTGTAAAGACTTAAGCTGGGTTGATCCAGGCCAGTCGGCGCTGGCTGCTTCAGCAGAGATTTCCTTGGATCTTGAGCTCGGGAGAAGGCCTGAGGATCCCTTCAGAAGAGAACCGAGGGCTGTTGGGCTGGGGGGGGGGGGTAACAAAGCAAGCGTGTACAAACAAACGGCACCTTGGGAGAACGGCAGAACTCCTCCCCCTCCTCCGGCTCGACTGCGGCACCCGAGCGACGCTCCGGGGGGAAGCTTGTTTGTGAGAGCGAGGCTGTTTGCTCAGTCAAGCTTCGCCAAACCTGCCACCAAGAGCCGGAGTTTGGGAAAACACAGAGCGCTACAGTTTGTTTCGTTAGATGTGCTTGTGCTTCGGGCAGCGGCGCGCAGAAAAGAAAACACGCGGTGGATTTTGTTGATTGTCACGGGCCAAAAGTCATTTGGGTTTTTTGTTTTTTTCTCTGAATATTTCTGATCCCGATGCATTTGTAAGTGGAGACCATTTGAAACAAGGTTCCGGTGGCAAAATATCAGTGGAGTCCTTTATTGGTTTGGCAGTAGAACGGCGAAGCCGCTTGAGGGTTAAAAAGTCAAGCTTCGCTCGAAATGACTTTGACTTTGGAACGACGCGGACCGATTAAAGCCAGGTCATGGGCTGGGGTGTGTCTGTGTGTTTATCGCTGTGTGTCAGCACCGTGCTGCTCTCAAACGGCATCACCCCCAGTCGCCTGGGTCGGGGGAGAAACCTGGGGTCAGTGCATGGTGGGAGATTAGGTATTGGAGGCCGTGCAGTTTGCGGTGCTGTTAAATGACCTGTCTGGCTTCGGGGGGACTACAAGAACTCCACTGTGATGACCTCCAGACAAAAACAACCTCTACGTTGCATAGGAGTGGACAGAATAACTCGGCAGCCATACATCTTATGCATGGAGAATAAGTCATACATCTTATACATCTTAGCATGGCATGTGAATACCGATACATTTTGATTTTCACCCCAGAATTGTACTAAAAGGTGCCAAAATACATAAGAAAGTGTGCTGAAAACGTTCAATATGTCTTTAACTGATACCTCATACTCAACACTTATTCTGGCCAAGATATTTTCCCCCAAAGACCTGCCCAATCTGGCAACACCATTGTTGTATGCATAGCACGAAATGAAATGCAGTCAATTCACCAGGCAGATTAACACAACGCAGACTGAATTTGTGTTATGCACCAAAAATAGATTCTGTTCTTATGGGCACAAAAATGCTGAATTACACATTGTGCTGAAAGCACTTCCACTTGTTACTCACGTTGCATCAAAATGTGAAAGTATTAAAAAAATTATCATAGGGGGTCGGCGAGTCCTCCAGTGCAGTTTACTGAGTTAGAATACACTTTAATACACTGCACAAGCTTTGTGTGTATCTGGCAACAAAAAGAAAATGTCTGATTGCTCAGCGTACATGCTAATAATAATCTGTCAATACGGACAAGTGATGACCTGGTTGTCTTGCTCCATGATGTCCAGAAGTGAGCATCCGTCATCCGTCAGCACCTCGTCATCAATAACCAGCCGTGATGCTAATGGTGGCATTTAGCCACCGGCCTGACGAATGGCGCAGGGCTGCACAGCTGGGGTTAAATATTCATCAGCCAGCCGCCGGCTGCTCTGCCCCACAGCGCATGGAGGATGCTGACCCCAGCAGGGTGGGGCTACGGGGGTCAATACGGCTTCAGATGGGTGTGTCAGGTCTTTTAGGTGCCAGCCTGACATTTCGCACGGTTATCCCTTACATGAAAATTCTCACAAGCCAAACACATGTCCACTTTTACTCAGTTTTACAATAGAATCCTTCCAGGACAGAGAAAGTGTGTGCGACATGCCTCTCCGTCACCGATTTTCTTTTTCCCTGCTCCTTCCCACTCCCATCCATTCTGATCCCTCTTTTTCTTATTCGCTCTGTCCATCAACGCTTTATAAATTATTCATTGGATGCTCTGATGCCTTGCCACCTTGCCTTCTTTTTCTGCACCTCCCCTCCTTCCTGCCTCCTCCTCCTCCTCTCCTCACGCCTGGCTGCAGTGTTGCGAGGCACCCCATGAGTCCCAGCATCCAGGACCACACACCCCAGTGCACCCATCCAACCCCACCCTGCTGTCTGCTGTCCTAGGTTCTGCATTCACAGATCATGTATTTACACATTAAGGAATTAGTAGTTTACTATCAGCATCGAGCGATCTAGCGAGGAGCGAGCGAGCGAGCGAGCGAGAAGCGATCTAGCGAGCGAGGCGAGCGACGATCGAGCTCGATCTATGCGATCTATCTATCTACCCTTTTCCCGCCTCCCTCCATTTTTCTGTCTCTCCTGCTCTTGTCTCTGACAGGCCTGTCACCGGTGATCTCAGCTCTTCCTGTCCGTTAGATTAATATGTTTTAAAAAATGTCCCCTCCACTTCCCCAGCCGGCCACACATTTGCTGCTCTCTGTTCAGCTGAGTCCCCGGTGCGGTTAGTGCAACATCAGCAATGACGGCCGGCCCACCGCCGGCGGATCAATCCGACAGCCGCTGATGAATTGGAGGCATCAGTGCTGGGGAGGGAGGGGGAGCTAAATTGAGTCGGCAGGACGGTGGATGCTGCAGTGAGGGGGTGTCGGCTCGGGGAGGGCCTGGCCCTTGGGTACTCCTTTGTCAAGCACACACTCTTGTCTTAAACACACAAGCTGTTTTCCCCTACACACACACTCTTTCACTCTGCCTCTCTCTCTCTCTCTCTCTCTCACACACACACACACACACACACACACACAAATACTTGAGTGCTTAACACTCACTCGCACACTTGTGCAACTCATCTTGGGTTGAATAAATAAATTGATGGGAGGAATAAATGGGTTCTCGAGAGTCACCCAGGGCCATTACAGAACGGTCAAATGGAGCCGAATAGCCGGAGAACAGTTTTAGGGGAAGCTGAGATTTTCCGGAATGTGCGGGACGCAGGCCCCCTGACGACCCGGGGTCCCCCCCGGGGGACCGGTTTCTGCCGGAGCCCCCCCGCGCCGCCGTTCAACAGGGCCACCGGGAGACGGATCAGATCCGTGCAGAAAATGAATTCGCCCCGCCCCTTCCGTGATAAATTAATCATAACGATGACAGCGTGGCTGCGGGGGCCGCGAGTCTTGTTTGTTTTGTAATTCGAACGACAGATTTAAGACTTGTTTTATTTAAGGCGGCCTGTAATTACATGGGTTTTAGCGTATGCAGGGGGAGAGATATGATTCATCTGCCGACTGGGAGCCAGCGAGAGAGATATGGAGGAGGGGGAGAGAGAGAGAGAGAGAGAGAGAGAGAGAGAGCAGAAGAGATTTGGTTCAACAAATAAAAGGGACAGCCGTGTGGCTACAAAATGTTGGCCTTATTACATGTCATTAAAGGCGGCAGAGATAAGGCGGCAGCCGCCATAAATAAGATCTCTGGGCGGCGGCCTGGTACTGTAGGAGCCTTGCGAGGGCGAGGACGGCACGCACCGACCCCTCGGTGTGTATGTGAGCGATAGCGGATAGCCGTGAAACCCCCCGCGCTAATTAGGGGAGCTTTTAACGAGGACAAAAAGATCCGTGGCGTGGGGGAAACTGACAGGGACCGTTAATCCGGGGCCCATTGTCAGCGCAACAGGGAAGCCGTGTTGGACACGCACCCTGGGAGAGCGTAATAAATCCAGCCAGGGCCGGGGCGGGCGCACACCGCACGGCACCACACAGCAGCGCTGAAGGGCCATCACACAGCACACACACACACGCACACACTTTTATATCTTCGTGAGGTTCTGGGGCATTAAACAAGTATTAAATTATGTAGGCATTATAAGCCGGCTGGCACGACTCTTACCCAAACATATATATCTTCTGTAATAAGATAAAGGGGCGCAGAAAAAAAAATCACAATTTGAGCAAGGACACACACACTCCCCCCCCCCACGCAAAGTTCTGGATGTGCAAATGTCCCCAACAGGCATAAGTGGTCAGTGTGCTCTAATTGCTCAGAGTGCTTAATTACTACCTGTAGTTGGTTCTTGATGACCGTTTGGCGGGGTGGCGGCTAATCTTTTGGCAGGACGCTCAGCCCTCGGTGGGTTGGGGGGTGGGGGTGGGGGGGGGAAACCATCCCGAACGTAAATCAGAGGAACAGCGCCGCGATTAGATGCTAATGAGGCCACGCCGCAATTTGCAGCCCGTTAAGGCTGTGGGTTTTGGGCTGGCGACGGCACGAGGAGATCTGGAGCGGGAGTGTTTTCACTGACACCCCCACATACACACACACACACACACACACGCACAGCATGTCACGTGTGCACACACACACACAGTTCCACTCCCCCGCGACCCCTGAAACATGTCTCTGCCCCTTAACCACCATCATTTCCCTAACCGCCGCTCACCTTCCTCGCCTCTCCTGGGGGGGTCCCCTCCCTCAGGGGGGGTGTGAGGTGACTGGACGGAGTGCGTTGCGCCGCGGCGGGTAAAGTGCCTCCTGGCCGTCGCCGATTTGCCCAAATTAAAACTTAATCAGGGCCGTGAATAATTTAGCAGGGCAGCGTGAGAGGGCAGCGGTGTCAGAGTGAGGGGGCGACCCGGCCGAGTCGGCTTTCGCCCGCGGGGACCGCCGATGCTCCTCGGATAAGGGGAACGAGGCCCGCGGCTCTGGGGACGCTGCCCTTTCTGTTTTATCTTACCTTTTTATGTCACTTGTAGCGATTTGTCATCGCTGCCACCGGCCTTCATCTTAGTCAAACAGTTTTTTGGCCTTAATTACGCCGCCTGCGTAGGTTTTAATATCTTGTTTCAATTTCCCCATCTTTGATTAATTCCTCATCTCTGTGAGCGTTTCATTAATACAAAAGCTATTAGTCATGTATAATGAAACACATATTTGTGTGCTGTTTTTACAAATGGAATGTTTAATGGGCGGATGACGGGGGGGTGGGGTTTGCGGCGAGTAAACATAACTCGATGTGTTGAGCG